>NC_041393.1:310281908-310292531 GCF_002162155.2 Triticum dicoccoides | reverse complement strand
TTTTCTTCTTTACCGATCTCGATTGTGGTTTTTCATCTAAGTATGTGGTGATGAATAATGCAAAATTTTATTAGCTTCGATGCCATGCTATACATAGTGGTTTAAATAACTTGTGTTTCTTATACTGGAAAGTAATTCAGAATTTTTTCTGTTTAAATTAGAGCCCTGATGCAGACAAGAATTGTGTGGTTGTACATGCCACTCGCTATGAGGCGGATGACCTGAATATACGCACTGGGAAAACAGAGTTCTTAGGCTGTTGGATCCTGGAAGCCATTTGCGCTTATACCGATGTCGAGTTGTATTCCAGCCTCACTATTCTCAGACGTGTTGTCTAGGGTGTACTGAAGCACAAGAAGTTCAATCCTACTCCTTTGTTTGTGAGGCATACTGTTCTTTTCAAGCTTACGCAGGAAGACGACGTGGCATGCCTCCACAAACAAGTTTATGAGTGGCAAGGCCACAAGGTTATCTTCATGAAGGTTCACAGGATTGAGCCGCTACTGGACGTCCTCGATGATGTTCATGGCAAGGTTCGTCTTGTGTCCAGCCCAAATTAGATCGAGGCATGAAATAGTTGCCCTAGCTAATGTTTAATAGTAGTTTGGATTATGTCTAATTATCCGAACCTTGCCTGTTATCGAGCCCTCTGGGCTAGTACTCTGTTTGAATCCATCTATGGGAACTGCTGCTACTTTTGTGTGCCCGTGAATCATGTAAGAACCATCGAAATTGTTGCCGAAACAGATGCGTCCTCACTAGTTTTTTCATTAATATGGCATGGTGAGACATAAGTTGTAACGGTTTATCATACGAGCAGTGTGTGTTTGATGAAATAGAGTACTCATTTGAGAACTGTGCGCTGATGTATACATAAGTACTTGTAAACACTGTTGGTGCTACCCCACTTGTATGCAGTTGTGCAAAACATGGCACATTGGCTCAGCTCGCTTCAACACTAGGCCATCGACCAGCTAATAGTCAACAATTTGTTGTCTGACATATAAGAAACTATATATCTTGTTACAGTGGTTCATGCAGTTAAATGAGGCCTAAATGTAAATTCCACACGTTCACACGCTAATCCAGCGTTCATGTGGAACACTCCCATTAAACAAACAATTTTATACATATCAATGATTCGTAGTATATAACAAACATATACTAGTTCACAGCAAAAGACAAAGTTGTGAGAAGGTTTACAAATCAGGAAAAAACAAGCAAGGCTTCTCTGAGCAAAGGGCCTCCCGGCAGGCTTAAATTTCCTGGAGTTCACTCTGGTTTTTTCTTGTTGCCACCATCCAGGGTTAGGTTCTCTCATTCCAGAATAACCAATTATAATTGTGTTCTCAGCTGGAATGTTGAACTGAACCATGTAGTCTACGAACCAGCTAAAATTCTTGTGCATTCCACTAAATTTAAGCAGACCACAATGCCTCTTGTCCGCGCACCTGTCCCAAAAACCGCCGTGAAGCCGTGCTAGCTAGTCCTCGGTCAATGGATGAACTGGTAGATAGTGCATTCCGGACTAGGATGCAATTGTTTTCGCTCGTCCCTGCACTCCAATCAGGAAGTAAAACGTACGAATCAGCTTTTTTTAGATTGCTTTGGTCATTCTACCTAGTTACTACCAATGTAGGAATACCTGGAACATTGGTGGTTAGGGGACGGCAGCTATGAATAGCCATCTCACTTTGTGCAGTTGTACTAAAACTGAGGTGTGTACTTTTGATTGCGTAGATAGAAACGATATGGAGACAGACATCCCTGTTTGCGCAAATATGAAATACGGTTATTTAAACAGTGATAGATATTTGCAGTGGCGTATGGTTAACAGCAGCACCTATTGTGTTATAATTGGCACTAGATTGACAGTATGAAAGCGCCCTCATGTAAGTAGCATCACATCACTTCAACACTGCCACTAGATTAACATGCAGAAAAATAGCATTAGTATTACTGTCATGAGAGTAGCACATGGTCAGTAAATGTGCACTCAAATTTGTGTAGTTCCACTAGGATGAAGCAATGCTAGCATTGTGAGATTTAAGTGTAACTGCAAAAACACAATTCATGTGAAGTAAAGCAAGACGGAAGCACTTCATAAAATGGTGGTGGCATTGCTTCAATTGATCGACGGCACTAGACCATTACTTATAGTGACATTAGGTGGAATTGCTTAATGCTTCATCTGATTTTACATTAACGGTAGCGATATGGGTGTAGGGACAGCAGGGGCATAAAGTGGTGAGGCAGATGTGGTTGCCGAGAGCGGCAAACACTCAGGCAGCATGTCTGCATTTGTCCCATTTTTTATCTCCTCGGTGACATTTTCCTATGTGAGCACAGGAGATCTAGACCTGCTCATTCTCATTTTCATTGTCCCCCAACACCCCTCACTTTCTTTCTTTTTTCAACCAAGAGACAAGTCCACTTCCCCCCACCCTTCGCCATCCACCATGCTTTCTTCGCCTTTTCAACCAAGAGACCGGTTGGGTAGCCAGTATCTACTACTTTCCCCCGTTTCCTCTTAGAATCAAGTCCTAGATTCATGCTACAACTTTCCCAATTTCTTCCCTGTTTGAACCAACTCTTAGAGTCGACTGTAAGAACTAGCTTTACCTCTAATAATAGTAAAAGTCTAGGTGGCTTTGGAACAGCCGACGGAAGTAGCCACACATAGCCAAGTGGGGAGCTAGGGCAGTAGAGCACGGCAGGTTTCGAAGGAATATATACCTGAGGGTCGTCATCATGTGGCAAAGACGGTGTCGGGAGGCCACATCTTGGACACAATGCCGCAGGGAGGAAGAAGGGGTCGGAGGCCCACCCGAGCCGGCGCTCTCCCGTGCGGGCAGCCATTGGTCTCCTCCCTCGCCGCCGAAGACAGCGTGAACGATGCACCTACACCCCTGCCCCGGTCGAGGTGGTCCGGTCGGATTTGTGACCAACCGTGAGCAGAGAGAGAGTGTGGCCACCTAGGTTTTGCTTAGATCTGGAGAGCATGAGAGAGTGAAAGAGAGGAACCCTAGTAAAGAAAGCGCTAAGTCTCCTGCTTATATATATAGTGGAGTGATTTGTTGTACCAGCTTAAAAAAAATGCGCTCCTACGTGTACCCGCGAGTGGGTGTGAGAGAACTAGTGCGTGCGCGCACCGTTTCTCTTCATGAGAGTACAATATACTAAGCCCAAAGAATGTTCACCACAAGAGTAATAGTATAAGTGTGTGACGTGTGAGCTAATATAAAATGTGCGTGACGTCTTCTATTTTTTAGAAGTTCTGAGGGTAGGGTGTGAAGAGCACATATGTGTGTGACGTCTACCTGTAGATAGACGGTGGGTGCAAGAGGACCCGGCAGAGTCGTGACTCGTGAGGGTGGGTGTGTGCGTGAGAGAGGGGGGGCACGTATCAATGCAATGCATGTGTCCGTAAATCATTATCCGACAAACGTTCGCCAAAGCCTTTTCCTGACAAAGCTTTAAGTACCATTAGATCAACATCCGACAGTGTCAGTTTTGTCATGTCATTTAACAAAATAGCCACTCCTCCTACACACAAATCTTCCACGTGATTGTTAGCAAATGCCGTATGTTCCTCCCTCCATTTCAAAATGTAGTGCATATAGCTTTATTGAAAATTCGAACCTCGCAAACTTTTACTGAGTTTTTGTGTACCAAAATGCACATATAGAATACCCAGTATATATCATTTCATTCATCTTCGAGAGGTAACTATAAATATGGGGGAGGAGTCTACAAGGAAAGACCATCGTATCACCTACAACAATTTCAACCATCCTTTGGTGTGGAGGAATATCATATGAACTCTATATGGTATGATTTTTATATGATTTTTTCCTTTAGAGCCAATTGGTTCATAGGAATAGATTCATATACTCCACATTTCAAAGGAAATAAACATGATATCATTTGTATAGCTTTAGAGCCACTTGGTTCATATGAATGTATTCCCATACTCCCATAATTTCAAAGGAAAATAAACATTAGCATATATTCAATAGAAAAGTTCCTATGATGTGAACCAAATGACATCTTTTTTTTCTAATCCCTCCTCATAGGAATTGAGATACATGTCATGTCTAGATTCAATAGAAAAGTTCCTATGATGTGAACCAAATGACATCTCTTTTCCAATCCCTACTCGTAGGAATTGAGATACTCCATGTCATCTCTTTCCCTACAACTTCCATGTATACATCTTCTATACCTAAATATCTAGTACAACCCACCAGTAGCTTTTTTCCAACACATGCAACTATGGCACAAGAACACGTCATGCATGCAAGTCATAAATCACATTGTTTTTTTACTCTATGCATGCAAGCACCACATCATAAATTCATGGATGTTACTCATAAGTTATTTCTTGCATTAAATTTTGTATTGACAATGTATGTGCGGGTCACGTGCACACATATGTAGTTCACATTCACATTTTTGTTAGAAATGTAATTCTTTTAACTGCAATTCATTTTTCTGTTTAGTTATAGATGTTTTTGGAGGAACTTTTATGCATTATCTATACCCCTATATAGTGTGCAAATAACTTTGAAAGATGGTCGCTGGATGAAGCTAATCCGATAGTGTAGAGATGGCAAATCCGAGCACTACTGGCCATTGGATATCATCAACATTCCACTAGATTCTGCCACACATACAATTTAGAAGACTCCATGGTTGAACTTAAGCATAATGCACAAACCTCAAAACACAAGCACTTATCCTTTGTTCTAGAATCTTTTGTATCATAATTGCCCAAACTTTTTTTCTAAATGAATTGACATTATTTGTTTTTTTACTTTATTCTTTACAATGCACAACCCCATGAATCTTCACATTTTTATAAAATTAATTGATTTTGAATGAGATGAACTATAAGAACTAAACGAACATCTACATCATGCATATATGACTCAAAGCTTTATATGATATAGTGTGTATTTATTCATAATTTGGTTTCCAAATTTCATGCCTTCAATGCATGTGTACCTTACTAGTTTTGAGTAGAGTAGCAAATTTCACGCGGCCGCGCGTATATCAAAATGCAGGGCCCATGCATCACTGCCTTTCGATCGAACCTACGTCCACAATTTTCTGTACGTATATCTCCACTGGTCCCCGAACCCAAAATGTTGCCTCTTTCCCGTAAAACCAAGCGGCCCACACATATTAAGGCGTCGACTCGAACTCAACCCCTCTCCCGTTTACTATGACGTGGCCCCACACGCCGTAGTACTCCTACAAACCCTACCACCACACGCATCATAGGTTTTCTTCAAGAGGATGAGGGAGAAGAAGATGGGACGATTTAGACTAGAGGGGTACACTTTGCAAAAAAAACCAAAGCTCCCGCGATCGCGTGGCGATCTGGCGGCGACGGAGATAGAGAAAGGGGAGTAATGGAGACGGGAAATCCGGCGGAGGCCCCTGCGGCGCGTGACCCCAACGGGAGGGGGCGGGCAACAGCGGCATCCTAGGCGGAGTCAACGGATCCTCGCGTCCTCAGTAGGGCGGCGATTTCCGTCGGGGGCCCGGTGGGTAATCTGGATTGGGAAGAAATTAAGGCCATGTCAAGGCGGATCCTCCGGCAATCTCTAAACCGGAAACGGTGCTGGAAGCGGATGAAGAGGAGAGCGGAGGAGATGATGCGCATGAAGCCATAGAGGAGCCCCACTGATCTGGCGGGGAGTGTGAAAGCCGGCGGCGACAACGGCGACAAATCGGAGGTACTTCCATATAATAGGGACATAGTTTCTCAAGATTTGATCCCGTTTGGGGTAGGGGGTCCAATTTTGGATGCTACTAGTATGGAAACTACTGTGATTGCGTTGGATTACAGAGAGATTCTTTCTCTGAGAGATATAAAAGAGAAAGATGGAAATCAGGGGATGAATGTTATCTATATCTTAAAGGAAAAAAGAGAAATTAGTGCCTCTTTATTTTGAAAACTGCCCATTTATGATCTTTTATTTGTTGATAAATGCACAATTCTCATCGTGTTGGTGGCGAATTTGGGTGAGGGGAGGAACTATATCTAAAGCAAAGGGGGGGGGTCTCGAGTCATCAGCTCTCCATACACAGCAAGGTTTTCTATTTTCCTTTTTGAGTTCCTTCCCTGTACGAGTTGTTTTAGTGAGTAAGGGAGAGATAGAGATGGAGAGAAAGGGGGAGGCGGAGAGGGAGGTGGGTCAGGGATCGGGGAGTGTGCCAGCGACCATGGGGAGCGGTTCTCTGACTACTTCACCTGGGGACGAGAAGATGAAGGTGTCCAGGCAGCCTTGTGGGGATGGCTCACCGCTGATCATTGATATGGAGGCTGCTAGCTGGGCTGTGAGGGGTTTCTTGGTGGTGGGGCGATTTTTGTCGCCTTTCCAAGTTCACCCGCAGGTCCTAGTTGATGACCTTCGTGCTTCGTCGGCTTGGAGGCTGCAAGGCGAGGTCATCGTCCAGGAGGTGGACAATGACGACGGGAGGTTCATCTTGAACTTCTCCGTCGATGTGGACAAACACTTTGTGTTGAAGGCACAACCGTGGCACCATAAGCGGGATGGGATCGTCTTCGCCGAGTTCGACGACAAGGGTAACCCGGCGGAGGTGGATCTTGGAACCATGGCTAGTTGGGCCCAGGTTCGTGATCTACCATTTGAGCTTAAAACTGAAGATGTGGGTTCGTCTCTAGGGGGCCAAATTGGGGAGGTGATAACCGTCTCTGATAGAGGCAAAGGTGTCCCGTCTTTCGATGAGATGGTGGATTTCGCTTTGGTGGAAGTCGACTTTGACGATCCGACTACGAACGTGCGAGGATGTCGCGCCTTAGCAATCGCTAGACCAACTCCGAGAGGTTATTGACCATGCCGGAGCACGATCAACCTGACCACGAGGGTCTGTTTCCTGCAAGCAAACGAAGAACAAGCAAGAAACTAAGATTGCAATCTGGATATTGCGAATATAAGATGAAAGCTTTATTGATCAAGGTGGGGTTCTGTGACGCCTTTGTCTGGTCGTTGAACACAAACGAAGTACGTGAAGTTGCAGCTATGGCGAACTTTTAATCTAAACAAAACCCAAAGTCTAAACGATGCCCTAAGGGCTGTATATATGGAGGAAGAGGGGGGGAATTTCGTGGCCCTTGGTGGAGGGGTCCGAAATCAACCCTATCTCTTGTTTCCCCACACATACGGACTCTAAAAATAGCCTATACTTATGTATTTCGAAATTACATGGGCCTGGCCCAATAATAAGGTGACGCAGCACCTAAAATAGCCTCGGGACGAAATTTAGGAAGTGGCATCTTGTATATTTCGTCCAAGGCTTCATGCACCCATTATGGTGGCTTCAAAGTCCTGAAATCATCACTTGTAACTCCGTTCTTGTTCCCCTTGCGCATGCCATCATCTCCATGCTTGTTCTTGCTCCAATGTTCATCCTTCTCCAAGCTAGGCCCTTCATTTGTAAGCAAAACAAATGTATCCAATTTAGGCAGCATCATATTCTCATGAACATTAGAATCATTACCAAGAAATACCTGGTAATTTAGTTGGCGTGCACGAGCTCTAGTAATTGGTCCAGTATGTATAGCAGCAGGGGCTGTGGGTGTAACAATTGTATTGATGTCCTCATCATCATGAGACGCAATACATGGCTCCTGAAGACGCTGACAGGTATGAATGTTTAGTTGCTCAACGTGTTTTGAGTGTGCAGGTCACACAAGCTGAGCAAAATCAGAGGCACAATTTGTTCCATACCAAGGGAGTTGTGAAGGAACGTTCTGTGCGTGTCATCATAGACGGAGGGAGCTGCAACAACTTGGCTAGCATGGATATGGTGGAGAAGCTTTCTCTCACCACAAGACCACATCCACATCCTTACTACATCCAATGGTTCAACAACAGCGGCAAGGTTAAGGTAACACGTACTGTTCGTGTGCATTTTAGTATCTCTACATATGCTGATTATGTTGATTGTGATGTGGTACCTATGCAAGCATGTTCCTTATTACTTGGTAGACCATGGCAATTTGATAAAAATTCTGTACACCATGGTAGAAACAATCACTATACTCTTGTTCATAAGGATAAAAATATTACTTTGCTTCCTATGACTCCTGATTCCATTTTGAAAGATGATATTAATAGAGCTAATAAAGCACAACAGGAGAAGAATAAGAGTGAAAATCAGATTGTGGCAAAAGAATTTGAGCAACAAATGAAGCCTAATAATAAACCATCTAGTGTTGCTTTTGAAATTAAATTGAAAAGTGCATGTTTATTTGCCACCAAATCTGATATTGATGAGCTAGATTTTAGCAAATCTATTTGCTATGCTTTTGTGTGCAAAGAGGCATTATTTTCATTCGAGGACGTGCCTTCCTCTTTGCCTCCTGCTGTCACTAACATTTTGCAGGAGTTCGCTGACGTTTTTCCACAAGACGTGCCACCGGGATTACCGCCTATTCGAGGGATTGAGCATCAGATTGACTTAATTCCCGGTGCTTCACTTCCAAACCGTGCACCATACCGTACCAATCCAGAGGAGACGAAGGAGATTATGCATCAAGTACAAGAGCTTCTCGACAAAGGTTATATACGCGAATCCCTTAGTCCTTGTGCTGTTCCTATTATTCTAGTGCCGAAAAAGGATGGTACATCACGTATGTGTGTTGATTGTAGAGGCATTAATAATATTACTATTCGTTATCGTCATCCTATTCCTAGGCTAGATGATATGCTTGATGAATTGAGTGGCTCTACAATATTCTCCAAAGTTGATTTGCGTAGTGGATACCATCAAATTCGTATGAAATTGGGAGATGAATGGAAAACAGCATTTAAAACTAAGTTTGGTTTATATGAGTGGTTAGTCATGCCTTTTGGGTTAACTAATGCGCCTAGTACTTTCATGAGACTAATGAACGAAGTTTTACGTGCTTTCATTGGACGATTTGTGGTAGTCTATTTTGATGATATACTGATTTATAGCAGATCTTTGGAAGAACATTTGGAACATTTACGTGTTGTTTTTATTGCTCTACGTGATGCACGTTTGTTTGGTAACCTTGGGAAGTGCACCTTTTGCACCGACCGAGTATCTTTTCTTGGCTATGTTGTTACTCCACAGGGAATTGAAGTTGACAAAGCCAAGATTGAAGCTATTGAGAGTTGGCCGCAGCCCAAAACGGTCACACAAGTGAGGAGTTTTCTTGGCCTCGCTGGATTCTATAGGCGTTTTGTGAGAGATTTCAGCACCATTGCTGCACCTCTCAACGAGCTTACAAAGAAGGATGTGCCTTTTGTTTGGGGTATGATAGAGGCAAAGGTGTCCCGTCTTTCGATGAGATGGTGGATTTCGCTTTGGTGGAAGTCGACTTTGACGATCCGACTACGAACGTGCGAGGACGTCGCGCCTTAGCAATCGCTAAACCAACTCCGAGAGGTTATTGACCACGCCGGAGCACGATCAACCTGACCACGAGGGTCTGTTTCCTGCGAGCAAACGAAGAACAAGCAAGAAACTGAGATTGCAATCTGGATATTGCGAATATAAGATGAAAGCTTTATTGATCAAGGTGGGGTTCTGTGACGCCTTTGTCTGGTCGTTGAACACAAACGAAGTACGCGAAGTTGCAGCTATGGCGAACTTTTAATCTAAACAAAACCCAAAGTCTAAACGATGCCCTAAGGGCTGTATATATGGAGGAAGAGGGGGGAATTTCGTGGCCCTTGGTGGAGGGGTCCGAAATCAACCCTATCTCTTGTTTCCCCATACATACGGACTCTAAAAATAGCCTATACTTATGTATTTCGAAATTATATGGGCCTAGCCCAATAATAAGGTGACGCAGCACCTAAAATAGCCTCGGGACGAAATTTATGAAGTGGCATCTTGTATATTTCGTCCAAGGCTTCATGCACCCATTATGGTGGCTTCAAAGTCCTGAAATCATCACTTGTAACTCCGTTCTTGTTCCCCTTGCGCATGCCATCATCTCCATGCTTGTTCTTGCTCCAATGTTCATCCTTCTCCAAGCTAGGCCCTTCATTTGTAAGCAAAACAAATGTATCCAATTTAGGCAGCATCATATTCTCATGAACATTAGAATCATTACCAAGAAACGAAAGTACCTGGTAATTTAGTTGGCGTGCACGAGCTCTAGTAATTGGTCCAGTATGTATAGCAGCAGGGGCTGTGGGTGTAACAATTGTATTGATGTCCTAATCATCCTCCCCTTCTTGAAATGAAGTCGTCCTCGACGGAAGTTCATCTTCCTCACCCAAATAAGGCTTCAAATCTGCAATGTTAAAAGTGGGACTAACCCCAAAATCTGCAGGCAGCTCAAGTTTATATGCATTATCATTTATTTTCTCTAACACCTTAAAGGGACCATCAGCACGTGGCATTAACTTTGATTTGCGCAAATCAGGAAATCTATCCTTACGCAAATGTAACCAAACAAGATCTCCAGGTGCAAACACAACATGTTTTCTACCCTTATCTCCAGCAAGTTTATATTTAGCATTCATGCGCTCAATGTTTTCCTTAGTTAACTCATGCATTTTTAAAATCAATTCAGCACGTTGTTTAGCATCAAAATTAACCTTCTCCGAA
>NC_041393.1:310194493-310277403 GCF_002162155.2 Triticum dicoccoides | reverse complement strand
CTTAGCTCAAACTGACAGGATGGGCACGAAATTGTTTTGACCAATTTTTTTTTTGACTGCCCGGACCCAAAAACTGGAAACGGGTCAAAAAAAACTTCCTATAATGGCACCTGTCTCAAAACACTCAGAAACACCTAAAAATAGGATAGCCAGAATTTTTTTTGAAAAATGCGTTTTCGAAAAATTTTGGGCCTAAACGGAGCGTGGCTACCCGACTCTTTTTTTTTTCCGAAACCTACTCCGGCAAGGAAACACGAATCGGAATCTAGATGGATCTCGAAAACAAACCTAATATGACAAGAACTCGGATTGGTGGTGGATATATGGTGGTAGATGGCAGCGGTGGTGGTATATGACAGCTGTGGTGGTATATGGATACGGATTCGAAGCGGTGGCGGATAAGCGGTGGTGGTAGATGGCAGGGGTGATGATGATGGTGCGGCGGCGGCGTGACAACTTATGACCAGAACTCGAAACTCTAAAAGACTAGACTCTAGGACCAGCAACTAGACACGACGATGCAACCGCAAATTCAACAAAGCAAAACCCTAAAAAGATTATGCAAAGGCTCAGATTGGTTCGGATATGATGAACTAACCCTAATTTTTTTTGTGGCTTTTTCGTGGACTGTAGGTATGAAGAACAGACTCGATCTAAACTACGAAAAACTGTAAAATCTCACCGAGCAACCTGGAAATCTGATACCACTTGATAGAGGCAAAGGTGTCCCGTCTTTCGATGAGATGGTGGATTTCGCTTTGGTGGAAGTCGACTTTGACGATCCGACTACGAACGTGCGAGGACGTCGCGCCTTAGCAATCGCTAAGCCAACTCCGAGAGGTTATTGACCATGCCGGAGCACGATCAACCTGACCACGAGGGTCTGTTTCCTGCAAGCAAACGAAGAACAAGCAAGAAACTAAGATTGCAATCTGGATATTGCGAATATAAGATGAAAGCTTTATTGATCAAGGTGGGGTTCTGTGACACCTTTGTCTGGTCGTTGAACACAAACGAAGTATGTGAAGTTGCAGCTATGGTGAACTTTTAATCTAAACAAAACCCAAAGTCTAAACGATGCCCTAAGGGTTGTATATATGGAGGAAGAGGGGGGGAATTTCGTGGCCCTTGGTGGAGGGGTCCGAAATCAACCCTATCTCTTGTTTCCCCACACATACGGACTCTAAAAATAGCCTATACTTATGTATTTCGAAATTACATGGGCCTGGCCCAATAATAAGGTGACGCAGCACCTAAAATAGCCTCGGGACGAAATTTAGGA
This sequence comes from Triticum dicoccoides, assembly GCF_002162155.2. NCBI lineage: Eukaryota > Viridiplantae > Streptophyta > Magnoliopsida > Poales > Poaceae > Triticum > Triticum dicoccoides. The sequence goes on along the minus strand of NC_041393.1, from coordinate 310,276,121 downwards.
AGTGGCATCTTGTATATTTCGTCCAAGGCTTCATGCACCCATTATGGTGGCTTCAAAGTCCTGAAATCATCACTTGTAACTCCGTTCTTGTTCCCCTTGCGCATGCCATCATCTCCATGCTTGTTCTTGCTCCAATGTTCATCCTTCTCCAAGCTAGGCCCTTCATTTGTAAGCAAAACAAATGTATCCAATTTAGGCAGCATCATATTCTCATGAACATTAGAATCATTACCAAGAAACGAAAGTACCTGGTAATTTAGTTGGCGTGCACGAGCTCTAGTAATTGGTCCAGTATGTATAGCAGCAGGGGCTGTGGGTGTAACAATTGTATTGATGTCCTCATCAGTCTCACACCAGAATCACATGATAGTAGAAAAGTTTTTGCGTATTCGTGTGAAAGTCCCGCTACACGAGCCAATCAAGAGTAGAGTAGAATTCACTCCTCTAGGCAGCAAAGAAAAACTTTACTTTGATGTTCGTTATGAAAAGTTGCCGTCATATTGTGAGTGTTGTGGGCTTGTAGGCCATATGTCAGAAAGGTTCTGTAGGACTCCTAAAGAGAGTAGAGTAGCTGCTTTTGCAAAAAACCTCAGTGTAGAGGCCTACTGGAAGGGAAATACAGCTAGTAGAAGAGCTCTTGTGTACTCGGGCTATAGTAGAAAGATCATCTCAAAGGCTACTGAAGGTATGGTGGTCAAAGTCACCAAAGCTGTGAGTGATCTCACTATGAAAGAGAAAGGTCCTGAATCGTCTATCCTGGCGACTGGATGTCCAGTCCAGGGAGGCCACTTGCTCGGTCAGGAGGACCGAGGAAAGTACCTTCTCTGCTGGTGCCCGTAGGAGCTGCCTCGGGTCAGCTGGACCTGCAGCGGGCCACTCAGGCGCGCTAGACTTGGCCAGGAGGCCAAGGACTGGCGGCCAGAAGGGCGCCCAACAAGGGGGCGCTGCAGGTCGTCCAGGAGGGTTGTCTCCCTGTACCGTCCCAACACTCCATGCGGGGTGGTAATCATGGTCAGGAGGACCAGAATGCATCAACATACACCCCTGCACCCCTACTAGCGAAGGCCAGGAGGGCCAAGCGCTGGTGGGGGGAGCGGCTCCCACCACGGCTGTTGTACCTGACCAAGCGGGCCAGGACATGTTGCATCAGGGGAATAGTACTTCCCCATCAGGTCTGTTGCGGCTATGGCGGCATACCAGCCTGACCCGGTCGGCTAGGAGAGTAGGGCGGCTCTGCAATGGGGTGATCAACTCCTCTTTCGCGCGGGGGTGCTGGAGGCGCTGTCGGGGGCTGTCGCTGCAAGACTTACTACAAAAAATACCACTGACACCCCTATTTACACTTTCAATGCTACAAAGAAATCCATGCAGGGAAAGACAAAAGAAAAGGGCAGGAAAGGAAAGAAGGGAGGAGGAGTTGGGAGTTCAAAGGGAGCACACAAGAACATTATAGGTAAAAAAAGAAGCCTCTATGAAGCTCCAGCAACTGGTACTGAGCTAGATTTCTCTTTTGAGAAAACCATGGATAGCTATGAGCATATTCTGTATGGGGACATAAATGTTTCTTCTAAGCGTGTATGTATGGGTAGAGTGGAAGCTGTGAGAGATGGGAATGGGGTGGTTACACACATATCAAAAGAAGTTGAGGAGAAAGAAGAGGCTCCGGGGCAGCAGAGAAGGGAGTCGGTTGGAGATGATGGCGCATCGGCGGCCTCCGAAGAGGAGGTACGCCGGGCCAAATGAGAATCATCGTATGGAACTGCCGTGGGATGCTCTCTCCCACGGTGGCTCGCAAGCTCTTGGATCTACATGAGCGTACCAAAGCAGAGCTAATTTTCCTTTCAAAATCTCACTTAAATATATGTAAAGCCGATGAGATTCGTCGAGTTTTAAATTTCAATTCAATGTTTGTAGTTGAGAGCGATGGCCGGGCGGGTGGTCTTGTCTTGTTTTATCAGAATATGAATAAAGTTGAGTTGAACTATGTGTCAAATAATTTTATTGATGTTGTTTTTATAAATGGGAATATTGTACAGTGGTGTTTAACAGGCTTTTATGGGCACCCCAACTGGAGTGACCATGCTTTGTCATGGGATGATATTTGAAATTTGTATAAGAAGGGCGATCACCCATGGGTAGTTTTAGGAGATTTTAATGAAATTTTGTTATCATCAAAGAAAGAGGGAGGGAATGTGAGACCAAATGTGATGATGAGAGATTTTCGTAATTGTTTGGGAGATTGTGGACTAGCAGATATGGGATGTAGGGGTGACTTATTTATATGGAGGAGGGGCGAAATCAGGGAAAGACTAGATCAAGCGGTCTGTAATGTGGATTGGGCAAATAAATTCCCTCGAGCGGCGGTTATTAACGAAGAACATGTACACTCAGACCATCGCCCTATTATTTTAGACACGAAATATTTTGACGATAATATTTTTGACCACTCAAAAAGTCGAAGGAAACATTTTTAAGCTTGATGGCTGAAAGAAGAGGCAGTTACGGAAGTTGTACGTACAGCTTGGGAAAAAGCAAAGATGTTGGCAATAGGGCCGTCTCTCGCTGATCGTACAAGAGCGGTACATGCAGATTTGCACACTTGGGATCGTGATATCCTTAAGGGTCCAAAAAAAGAATCAACAAACTAAAAAAAGATTTAGAAAAATTACGGAGTGGGCCTATGAATGCTACCTCTCTTGCACGTCAAAAGGAGACTATTGTATTGATTGAAAATTTATTGGAACAAGAGCAGATACATTGGCTACAACAGGGTCGAGCAAACTAGTTATTGCATGGTGACCGCAATACTTCTTTTTTCCATAACACTGCAACAGCTAGAAAGAAGATGAATCAGATAAAAAAATTGCTTGACGATAATGGGGTTTGGGTAAAAGACACGGAGATGAAGAATCATATTCTGAGGTATTTTTCTAACCTGTTTACTTCAGAAGTTAACCAACCGAACCATGAGGTCCTCTCCCTTGTAAAAAGAAAAGTAACGAATGAGATGATCAGGGCTCTCCTTGCCCCCTACACGGCTGAAGAGGTTATGAAGGCACTTTTTGACATTGGTGATTTAATGGCGCCGGGGCTCAATGGCCTTCACGCCATGTTTTATAAGAGATTTTGGGCTATGTTAGGGGATGATTTTACTGAAGAGGTACTCCAAGCGGTGAATACCTGTACTATACCTGATGGTTGGAATGATACTACAATAGTAATGATCCCAAAAGTTAACTCCCCGGAAAAGGAAACTCAATTTAGACCAATCAGTTTGTGCAATGTGGTGTATAAGGTCATTTCGAAGATAATTGCTGCTCGTCTGAAGACAATCCTCCCAGATATTATTAGCCCTACCCAAAGTGCTTTTGTGCCTGGAAGAATGATTACAGATAACATCTTAGTGACTTATGAATGTTTCCATAAAATAAAAAATAAAAGGACCAGCAAAGAGGGCCTGTGTGCAATCAAACTGGACATGCACAAAGCATATGACCAAGTGGAGTGGCCTTTTTTAAAGGAAATCATGTTGAGACTAGGCTTTCGGCAGGATTGGGTGAATTCAATTATGCAATGTGTGACCTTGGTGGAGTATCGGGTTCGTTTTAACACGGAAGAAGGCACGGGGACCCACTCTCCCCATATTTATTTTTGTTATGTACAGAAGGCCTGACTGCACTCTTAGCTAATGCAGAGGAGAATAAAAGTATTTCCGGAATTAAAGTTAGCAGAGATACCCCATCTATTTCCAATCTCCTTTTCGCAGACGATTCATTAATCCTAATGCAAGCTAATTCCATTAACACGGAGGCGCTGAAAGCAGTTTTGGATGCTTATTGTGCTGCATCGGGGCAAATGGTGAGTGTTAAAAAATCTAGTATATTTTTAGTCCCAACACGAAAGTGGAAGATAAGGCGCATATATGTACTATTCTGAACATTATGACTGAAGCTCTCAATGACAAATATTTGGGTCTGCCTTCAAATGTGGGTATGGACAAAAGTGATTGTTTCCAATTCTTAATAGACCGAATTGTTATGAAAATCAGTGGTTGGAAGGAAAAGTTGCTATCAGCAGGAGGAAAGGAAATCCTTCTCAAATCGGTTGTACAAGCTATCCCAACTTATGCAATGTCCGTCTTTAAAATTCCTAAAAAGATTTGTAAAGGAATCATTGACGTGATGTCGCATTTTTTTGGTGGGGTGATGAAGACAATCAGAAGAGAATGCATTGGATGGCATGGTGGAAGAAGTGTGTACCAAAAGACCAAGGAGGAATGGCTTTTCGAGACATACATTGTTTCAATCTGGCCTTGTTAGCCAAACAAGCGTGGCGCTTGCTTGATAACCCTGATTCACTATGTGCTACAATTTTGAGAGCGAAATATTTTCCAGATGGAGATTTAATGAATGCGAGTCTGAAAAAAGAATCCTCTTTCACGTGGCAAAGCATTATGGATGGAGTGGATTCTCTCAAGAAAGGTTGTATTTGGAGAGTTGGTAATGGATAGAATATTGATATCTGGAGAGATGCATGGATCCCAAATGGGGCAAATAGGAAAATTATCACTCCTAGAAGAGGGCAGCTTCTAACAAAAGTTGCTGATCTTGTAGATCCAATCAACAATTGTTGGGATGAAGATTTGGTAAGACAAACGGTGTGGCCAATTGATGTCCAGAGGGTGCTTACGATCCCCCTCCCCACGTATGACATGTCGGATTTCATAGCTTGGAGCTTTACAAAGAATGGACTGTTCACAGTTCGTTCTGCTTATCTGGAGGAATGGAAAATGCAACATGGGAGGAAATTGCAACACTCAGATGGGATTGGAGGAATAAATGTCAATACTATTTGGAGCAAGATTTGGAAATTATCTTGTCCAGCAAAAGTGAAGATCTTTATTTGGCGTACCTTACATGAAACCCTCCCGTGTCGTGTTACACTTGCTAATAGACATATGAAAGTTTCGCCACCTGCCCATCATGTTCGAACGGGCATGAAGATACTAAACACTTATTATTTTTATGTCAAAAGGCAAAAGAGGCGTGGGAGAAACTGGGTTTGCACGAAGCCATTAAAAAAGCCTCTGCGGTCGATCGTGCGGGAGAGGCAGCACTTGAATTTCTAATTTTTATGCGTGAACATGAGCTATCTACAGTGGGCATACAGAATGTTCGCGAACTGATTGCTATAACAGCATGGTATTTATGGTGGGAAAGACGTTCGCTAGTTCATCAGGGGAAGACCCAAGATGCATACCAAATTTCGATGGGAGCCCGTGCTATAATGACGAACTATGTTATTGCCCAATCCTCCAAGGCAACAAATAAAATAGAGGGATGGACGAGACCCCCTCTAGGTTTTGTGAAATTAAATGTCGATGCTTCTTTTGATCAAGACATGCTTAGAGGCACAGCGGGAGCTGTACTTAGAGATGATAAAGGAAGATTTATGGTTGGAGGGAATTGGAAGATGGATTGGTGTGCATATGTTTTAACAGCAGAAGCCATGTCACTATGTTTTGGCTTATTACTTGCACAAAAGGCGGGAAGTAACCGACTTGTTGTTAACTCCGACAATATGGAAGTAATTTACATGATGAAGAACGGAGGACATACAGCGGGAGCGGCGGCAACTGTGTTTGATGATTGTTATTTTTTGGCTTGTGATTTTTCGTTAGTTAGATTTGAACACTGTAATAGGAAGGCAAATAAAGTAGCTCATGAAGTTGCTAGAGTAGCCAAATTTTCTGAGACAAGGGATTGGTTTGAGGAACCTATGAACAATATTGTAAATTTTCTTATAGACGATGTAACCATTATTACTAATAAATAAATAGGATGTTTTATTTCAGAAAAATGAGGGAGAAGCAGATTTGTAGTGGAGGCGCTTTCAAAAAAAAGATTTGTAGTGGAGGCCCCTACCCTAGGGTGCCCTAGGTAGTTGTCGCACGTATCGTTGGTTTTCTCTTTTCTTTATGCTCGTGTGCCCTAGAGTGAAATGATGGTTGCTTCGTCCGTCCAGCTTAATGCGGGAAAGGTGGGGCTTTGTGATTTGACCCCCTCATCTCTCATTTAGTACTACTGCGGCACTACGACCGGGGTACCTCCAATTCCAATCGCTGTTCCGAACTGTAATTTGGTGCATCCCACATGGAACAAGACGGTGGATGAGCCACATGTCGGCCAAAGGGGTCTTGTTAAGTGTGTCGCCATTTCATGTGCGGACTAACCCTGCTTGAGTTGCTACGCCAACACGACAGGAGCAGCCTACCACTTGGTTTTTCTCCTTGGTGAATCCTGACTATATTGATCTAAAAAGATAGTACTGTACTACCCTCTCCGTCTCGGTTTATAGGGCGTGCACGTAATTCTAGGTCATCCATTTGACTAACTAAATATGAGTTACTATGTCACAAAAAGTATATCATTGGATTCTTAAGCGGGTGTAGTTTCTAAAAATATATTGTTCATCACATATATAGCCAGTTAAATTCTCAACCTAGAACGACGTGCATGCCGTGTAAACCGATACGGAGGAAGTAGTAAAAATGAGGTGATTTTATAGACTGATTGGCGGGGGAGCAAGGCTTATCATGCGGTCCCATGTGTCATGATGTACCAAGGTGATGCGTGTGTCCCTCTTGAGGCAGAACAATGGAAGAAGCAATACTAAGTGGTTTTCTTGAAGGAGATGATGGCGAAGCAAAGTGTGAAATAATGGTTGCTTCGTCCATCTGGGAAGGTGCGGCATTGTGATTTGATGTCTCATTGCTCATTACTACTACTGGGGCGGTACGACTGGGGTGCGTCCCCCTGCTGTTCTGCACTGTCATTTGGTGCATGACACATCGACCCGGTTGCTATATGTCCCACATGTCGGCAAGAGGATGTACAGAATTCATGAAAGCGAGCATCGACGGAGGAGTACAAGACACGGCTTGGTTTTTGCTCCTTCGCGTGTTCCATCGATACAAACCCGGACTAAAAAAAGGCGAGGGCGGGTCTTTTCCCACGCGGCAGGTAGGGGAGTTTGGCATAGTCTGTTCGAGGCAAGGAGGCAGGAAGGGAAACAAGAAAATAAAGGTTGAGCGAGTTAGTTTTGGGAAAATCTGATTTTACGGAGTACGTACCCACTATGTAGGTAGTACTACTTACTACTCCTCCTTTTTGGTTTATAGGGCTCATCTAAAAAAATTCGTTTTTCTATTTTATAAGTCTCAATTCTACTAGTAGTAGTAGTAGCATCATATGTTGGATTTCGAGGTGCGTTAAATCACCCGATGCAAGCAGTGTCAAGAGAAAACTCACCAATGCATGTAGAAGTTCATGGAAATTTAGTGGTCATGCATGCATTTGTTCTAATTAATGCCTCGGTAAACATAACTTCTTGATAAAAATGAGCATACTAATTACTTGTGCAAACTACAAAATTGATTCCACCACTCACCTTCTACCTTGGTTGGGGAGATTTTGAAATTGATCCATAAAATAGAAAGGAGGGAGTAGTACTTTTGTCTCGATTACTATTTGTGGCCTTGTATAGATGCAAAATGTATTTTTTTATAGTGGCCTTATATAAGTAAATGGAGGGAGTACTAAAGGACATATATTCCAAACAGTATGATAATCTCTAACCAAGGTAGGGACGAGGAGTAAACGGAGGGAGTAGTAAAATATTCTCCTCGTCCTGCGAGTCACCGCGTGCGTGGGTGAAGGAGCGGGTGTAAGGCGTACTAGTAAGCAACTTCACCTCATTCTGCGAGCCACCGCGCCCGTGGGCGGGAGAGACGGCCTACTAAGCAAGCTTCTCCTCGTTCTTCGAGTTGACGGGACACATCAAAAGTACTCTAGTGTATAGATCCTTGCCTCTAAGGCAGGACCCACATGGTTTGCCTCTTTTTTAACATAATGTGTCAAGTCACAATTTTTTTGTTCACCCATGGTAGACGATCCTCTGTCAAGTGGACAACCAGTACACGTGTCAAATTACCACGTGGGCTGCCTTTTTATTCAGAAATGAGCTCCACTGTGTACCCACGCGGGTGTGGTTGGGAAAGAGACGGGAGTACGTGCGCCGTGCGTGCAACTCTTCTCTCATGCACGTCCCCCACCTATGTGTGTGTGTGAGAGAGAGATACAAACCTAGACATAATGCGCCGTCCATCCCCATGCCTCCGCCTAGTCCGACCACCAGTCACCACCATGCCCCACTCCTCCTCACCTCATCTCTCATCTTTCTCCCTCCATTTTTATATACAAGGCCACTATCAAAATTACAATTTGTAGATATACAAGGCCACTAACACTAATCGATGCAATATTAATGGTGTTTTCCTTGTAGTACTAGCAAAGGAGGACATTAATTGTCCCTTGCATGCATGCGGGAGTGTGAGCATTGGCTTGATGTACATGAAAGAGAGAATACACATTAATTTACATGGCAAACAAGGAAACAAGGTGGCTTGCACCATTGACTTAGAAGAAATTAGTATTTGCTTTGGTACCTGTAATATGGGTTTGTAGCCTTGTATAAAAAAATGGAGGGAGTGCCATTTTTCTGATAAAATTCTCGAGATACCATTTTTCCGATAAAATTCTCGAGATATCATTAGTTTTTACACATGGGATCACTCCTGCATGGGTCAATCACAACAGGTGTTTTGTAAAAAAATGCATCTTGATGTTCCGTGCAATGCACGGGCATCTTGCTAGTCCATTAAAAAAATATATGGCAAAATTTCACGACGAACGAGGGATTTGAATCTGCTGGGAGGGGCTGTTTGGATCTTGCCCGGGGTAGCCAAAATGTTGGCGACCCTTTTGTCCACCAGTTCCTTTGCCACCGATGAACGAGGAATGGCTCGAGTGCTCATGCATCCTCCAGCGCGCACGTTGGAGACGAGCTCGCATGAGCTGTGCTTTTTTTGTCCCACTACGCCGCGTGAGCAGACCGCAGACCAACTGGCAACGTGCAAATTACGCCAACCAACCGTAGCCGCACACATTATGACAGCAACCCAACCAACGGGACGAAATTCATGCAAACACGGCGATATTTCATATAAACAATGACGAAAATCATATAAAATACCGGATTTCATACAAGCATGATTGATTTCCTTACATTCAAATGAACTATGCGGTGCTAGTTCTCGACAACACAAGTATATAATACCTGGCCTAAATGTTCGCCCGCTGATCCATTTGTGCTCCTCATGTCTAGCAGCACGATCACCGAACTGCCGGGAGCCCCGGAGGTATATGCTTCAGCGCAAAGGACGGCTCGCTTCCCCACTACCCAACTGATATCGTTGGCTGATGCCCAAGATGATGGTGGAAGGGGCTTCTCCGCTTCCGTGGAGCCCATGCGGGGTCGACGAAGGTCCTCGCAACAAAAGGGTCCGGCAAGACACCTGCTATGTACGCCGGCGTCGCCTCTGTGGTGGCCTTCATGGGACCTAAGAATCGGCGGCCTCCCGTGTTCTACTTATCCTCAATGATGGCGGCAGACGCGGAGGAACTGGCCACCGACTCATCTCTCTCCGTGCACCAGGCTTCTGCCGGTGCTTGCATGGTGCGGCCGCCGGCATGGGAGTCTCGGCCACAAAAAAGATGCGGTTGTAGACACGCGAGGCGCGGTACAAGGCGGCGGCATGGACGGCAGCGATGATGCCCGTGTGCCGCTCCTCGTCGAGCTGGCCTGGAGCGGCGAGTTCCTGAACCACGCGCCGGCTTAGGGCGGCAACTGGCTCCGTATCCGGCGTGCTCGGTGGGCCACCCAGCCGGCTTGGGTGCGGGATAACTACTCTTCATAAGCCATTGTAAGAGTGGACAAAATGGTGAAGGAGGAGATAGGTGAGCGGCGGAGGTGTGCGATTCTTGGCCTGCGTTTGGCCTCATTTAAATAGGAGATTAAATAGACGGCGGACAGGAGGAGCTCGGCCGGTGTTGCGTTTAATGCCGGCCCGGTCATGAACGGACGTGTGTCCAGAGTGGGTTTCTCGGCTTCCACACGGGCGGGTTTCATGGAGGCGTTTGAATGCGGTAAGGAGGCATGTTCAGCCGGGCGTGCAGCGAGTGGCGCCCTCAACTCTGACATACGACACCGCACCTTTCTTCCACTGACGTGTGGGCTCTTTGGGTACATGGCCTGCATGTCAGTGACCCAACGCAGTCAGCACACGGCAGAGGAACTTTTGGTGGGCCAGAGCGGTCAGAAGCGGGCATTTCATAAACCTATGATTGTTCATTGAGTGTGACTTCATCCATTTCATGTATATAAGCCTACTATATAATGTAAGAGAATTTTCAAATTTTCATGTATACATTGATAGCCCGTTCGATACGTTGTGATTCATAAAGACCGCTGCAAACAACAATGTTCTACTTATCACAGATAAAATTGATTAATACCCGTAACAATCCATGTCCTTAACAAAGGGTGCATGCACGTATAGGTTGAGCATGTGTCCTGCGTCGTGTGCTTTGTGCATGGAGGCGTGCGAGTGTTGCGTGCGTGCATGTGTTCGTTATGTGTACGTGTCAGTCTTGCACGCCTACATGCGTGGCCGTGTTCGTTATGTGTACGTGTCAGTGTTGCATGCCTGCATGCGTGCGTGTGTTCGTGCGAGTGTTGCATGCATGCATGTGTACGTGCGGGGTGAGGCTACACGTTAGTCGACTGGCTTTTTCATCTCTGGTCAGTAGATTCAAGTCGTTGGATATGAAATCTAGGGCATGAAGTTTATCTCCATCCTCCACCTCCCTGAGCCGCCAGCCACCAATGGTCGAACCGCAGGCCGACCCGCGCCGCCACGCTGCCCCGCCCGCCTCGAAACCACTCCCCACCGCTGGTTCGCCGTCGCCCCGACCATCCCTCTAGGCCCCTGTCGGTATCAAAACCGGCGGATCTCGGGTAGGGGGTCCCGAACTGTGCGTCTAAGGCTAATGGTAACAGGAGGCGGGGAGACAATGTTTACCCAGGTTCGGGCCCTCTCGATGGAGGTAATACCCTACTTCCTGCTTGATTGATCTTGATGATATGAGTATTACAAGAGTTGATCTACCACAAGATCGGAGAGGCTAAACCCTAGAAGCTAACCTATGGTTATGATTGTTGTTGTCCTACGGAGTAAACCCCTCCGGTTTATATAGACAACGGAAGGGCTAGGGTTACACAGAGTCGGTTACAGAGAAAGGAATCTTCATACCTGAATCGCCAAGCTTGCCTTCCACGCAAAGGAGAGTCCCATCCGGACACGGGACGAAGTCTTCTATCTTGTATCTTCATACCCCAACAGTCTGACATACGCATATAGTTCGACTGTCTGAGGACCCCTTAATCTAGGAGTCCCTCAGTAGCCCCTGAACCAGGCTTCAATCACGATGAGTCCGGCGCGTAGATTGGCTTCGGCATTGCAAGGCGGGTTCCTTCTCCTAATATTCCATAGTAGATTTTGAACATAAGAATCGTGTCCGGCTCTACAAAACAAATTCCATATACCACCATGGAGAGCATAATGTTCACACGGGTCCCCTCCACTGACAGTTCTGACAACACAACATTACATCATCATCCAGCCATTATTTTGAATTGTTTTTCCGGCCTACCGCTCCACGCTTTGCGAGGCGGTTTTATTGGCACGTCTTGTTGAAGCAGAGATCATGCCCCCTCATTACAGGATTCTCATCAACATGGGCATGTGTAACCCAATCGTCCCGTTGGTATTATTCCTTGGGGATAGGCATGTTTTGAGGCTGTGTAGGGGACGTTTGATATTCGTCGTCTCTATAAGGAGGCCAAGACCCGCCTTTCCCGTCTACGCTTGTCCCTCCTCCTCCCACCTCGAGTTCCAACACCCGAAGCTTAACCAGTCGCTTCGATCCTCAAGCCATGTCCGGATCCAGCTCTCACGGCCGGTGGGTGGCTTCCTCTGTCACCAAGGAGGATATCACGAAGCTCAGGGAGGCGAGGTACTTGACCGCGGTAATCCTTCACAGGCTTCTAGCACAAGGGTAGGTTATCCCTAACCCTAGGTCTAATGAGAGGGTCGTATTTATCCCTCACTTCCTTCGGGGGCTAGGTTTCTCCCTCAATCCTTTTGTTCGAGGGATCATGTTTTACTACGGACTAGATTTTCATGATCTAACTCTAGACTCCCTCCTTCACATCTCATCATTCATCATCGTATGTGAGGCCTTCCTCCGTATCTCTCCAGACTTTGGCTTGTGGCTCAAGACCTTCGATGTAAGGCAGAGGATAATAGATGGGAGACACACAGAGTGCGGAGGTGCTCTAATAAGCAAATCAGCCGACGCTGCCTGGCCAAAGGGTTCCTTCACCGCAACTTCCGGACTACGGCAACGGGAGTGGTTTTATATCATGGAGCCCCGTGGTACCAAGTGGGTGGCTTCCCCCACCTTCCGATCTGGCCCTCCGCCACAGCTTGCATCGTGGATTAACAAGGGGCTGGATTGGGGGTCGCCAGATGAAGTTCAAATAGTGCAATGCCGCATTCGAGATCTTATTAAGAAGGACATCGATCTCGTCAAGGTAATTCAAGTCATGTTAGTCCGTCGGATCCTTCCATGCCAGCGCCGACCTCTCTGTGTGTGGGAATTCAATCCGAAAGGACCGCAAACCATTCAGCGCTTCATTAGCCCAACGCTCGAAGGGATGTATGAATTAGTCTTCGGATCACGAAAAAGGTGTTCGAACACCACAAAGGACACACACCTCGACTGCAACCATCCGGATTCCCAAGTAAGTACTCTATTTCCGAACACGTTTTTAGTTTTAAGTTTCTCATAAAAAACTGAGAAAACCATACTCTGCCAGGGCTGGGTGAGGAAGGCGGAGATGATCAGGTGTTCGGCCCCTCTTCCCGAGAACTCAGCGGACCCAGTGTTAACCAAGATGCTGCCTCTGGCACCATATCAAGTGCCGTCGAGGGAAGGAAAGGAGAGGGGTGGAGAGGCCCAAAGCGGCCTTCATACCAGAGGTGCCTCCCGCATTGTATCCGGGGAAGTCATAACTCTTGTGCTGGAGGGTGAACAGGGGGAAGAATCTAACATTCCCTCTCCCCACGGGAAGAAAAGAGCCGCTCCCGAAAACCTGGAGGCAGAGGCTTCCAGGCGAGGGAAGAAATCCCTATCAGGGGCCCGATTTTGGGAGGCGATATTGCCGCTCAGTAACCACAAGGCGGCCAGCCTTTAGCCGAACCGTAAGTTAACAAAGGTGTTTAATAAGCATACCCCGTTCTTTTCTCGCTTCTAAAGATAACATTTTGAAACGTATGTTTTGCAGTTCGGCCTGTAGCCTCCATCAACAATCTTCGTCCTCGGGGATCTTCTTCCCGAGATGATGGAGTGCGAGACGCCGCCTCATAAGGCGAACGACCCCCGAGGTGTCGTCCCGGAGGATCTCTCCCAACCCGTGAAGGAGCGCCAGGCCAGAAGATGACTCTTCGGCCGCCCGAGGTCCCGGGTGTTCGGCTCCTAGAGAGACCAACAAAAGTTCTGAACCATCCGATATACGGCCGGACATATGGACGGGTCTTCTTCGGCAAGCGTCTTTCTCAGACGAACATCATACCTCAATGGGTACGGTGATTGAAAGAATTCCGTCCGCAAAAAGCGGTTTGAATGAAGCCTTTACGAGCCTGCTAAGAGGCTTTGAGGTACGTGAAGTAACCTCTTGTTTTGTACCGTAAACGCAATGTGCACTGTGTATAGATAATAGACCCTGAGACTCTGATTGTCTTCCGAATGGGACGATCAGAGGATCAAATGCATATGATTAGGTAATAATTTTGCTAATTTGTACACAGGCGGCTGCAGCCCCAGACACTGCCCGGGCTGCTCAATTTGCCGAACTGAAGCGGCAACTTGATGTGTCGGGTGATGACATCATGCTTGTGAACAAGCGGCTTGATGAGGCGCCAGGTATGTATTCTGGGTGGTCAGTGCGTATAAATTAGAGCATGATGCTGGAATTTATAATGTGCTTGACTGCAGATGGAGCTGCCGCCGTGGAGACCCTTCGGGCTGAGCTTGCCCGAGCCAAGGAGCAAGCCAGGATAAGCAATGTGGCTGCCGAGAAGGCAGTTGGTGAATTAAAGGCCGAACAGGCTACTTGTCGCCTGAGTGAGGAGAAAATATCCAAGATGGTGCTTGAGCTAAGGGACGCTGCTAACAAATATGTGCTTCTCAAGAAAGAGACCAAAGAAAAAGCGGCTGACCTTGAGAAGGCCTTACAAGCGGCAAAGGAGACCCAGTCAGAGGACAGCGTGTCACATCCCTAGTTCTGGTATGCTCAAGGCTAGCTAGTCATGTGTGCATCATGTCTAAATTCCATTTAAATTTGAAATGAGGATTTGTGAAACCCTCAGACTCATTTCTGGAAATGACCCAGATAAAAATTGCTCCAAAAAGGTCCAAGAAAATGCTCATGTTGCTCTCTGAAAATATTGGACAGAGATAAAAATCAAACCAATATTTTTAGGAGCCCATAAGTATTTATTTTGGGAATTTGGAATTAATACATAAATATTTGCATTGGATATATATTTGGTATATATATAATATATGTCCAAAAATTGTGCCACTTGTTGGGGAGCTCTGGAATAATACCACTAGTTCCTACAAAAATTGGCATAAGAAAATAAAATGATTTAGTATTTTTATTAAATCAAAACAAATGTCACAAAAATAAAAAAAAAGGAAACAAAACAGAAAGGAGAAAGAGAAGCCAACCTGACTTACCTGCGGCCTGCTACTGTAGCAAAGGCCCAGCCCACCAGGGCAAGGCGGTCGTCCTCAACCTCTGCCAGTAGGCAGAGGCGTGTCGACGCGCGAGTGATCGCCGTGGACACCTCCCTGCTTGCTTCCTCTCCTTCCCCGACCCTTCTCGAGACGCCAGGAGACACGCACGAGCCCCCCTCTTACTCTCCCCTCTCTCTGGTTGTTCTCCCTCCTCCCCCTCGCGTTCCCACAGCCACCCAAGAGCCACCCGTCGCCGCCGACGAGCACCACCGCGGCCAACGCCGTCCCCTCGCCCCTCCGTCATGCCCCGAAGCTCCGCTGCGTCTCCCTCATCCTCTCCGACGAACCAAACAAGCTGTAGCGCCCTGCAACACCGTCCTCGATGCCTTTTTCAACCGCCGGCCGCCGTGGATCTCCGTTGCCGCTCGCCGCCGTCAGCGCCTCCCCCGAGCTCGCTGTCGTCTCTTCCGGTCCCCTATGAGCCCTCCCCGCGTTGGTTCCCCTCCTCTCCTGCCTTCCCGTGCGCCGTAGCCACGCGCCCGCTTGAGCCGAGCTCTGGCCGCCGCCGCGAGCCCCGCTCCGGCGAGCTCCGGCGCCCCCGCGGCTTCCCGTCTGCTCCCTTGGATGCGGACGAGCCCGGGCTACGCCCCGGTGCCCTTAGCCGCCGCCCCCATGGCCTGTAACGCGGACGCCGCCGCGTCCTGAGGTCGCCGCCGACGACCTCGCCGGCCTGACGGGTGGGCCCTATCGGCCAGGTGATTAGCTTAGTGCTAATCACCGCCTAATTAACCACTGACACTGACAGTGGGCCCCAGCGCCACTAATCTAAGTTAGATTAGAAATAACCCCCCTGTTAACTAACTGTGACACTGACGTGTGGACCCCACACGTCAGGTTTGACCCTGGTCAGCCCCGGTTGACCTGCTGACGTTGTGCTGACGTCATGCTAGCGCAATAATATATTTTCTGGAATTAAAATAAATCAGGAAATTCCAGAAAATGTTCAAAACTTCAAAAATTCATAGAAATTCAACCGTAGCTCAGATTGAAATAATTTATATATGAAAAATTATCAGAAAAATGCAATCTATCCATCTATACCAGTTTCATGCATGAAAAACCAAGTTATACCTGATGTATAAGTGAAACACTATAATGGCTTATATAAAGAGCTTATTTTGGAGATGCATTTGAACCTTTGGTTTAAATGGACTTCATCCAAATATAATGCTAGCTGCATTAGCACAATCAGCATCACATCTTCATGCCACGTTCATGAATCATATTGTTGCATATGCTTGTGTATTGATTGTTGGCACCGTTCCTTCTCGATAGGTCCTGCTCCGGAGACCGTTCCAGAGTACCTGTCTGTGAAGCAGTGCCTCCCTTATTGATCTACCAGGAAAGCAAACCCCCTTGTTCATTCCGATACAATCCTACTCTCTCGCTCCTGCTCTCAGTTAGTGCATTAGGACAACAACGATTCATCTGCTACTTTGTGCTGCGGTAGTTGAACCCATTCCTCTGCATGACCTGTCATTGCCACAGTAAATAGTTGAAACCCACTAGCATGTGTAGGAGTTGATTGAAGCCATTGTTGTGTTCCTACCATGCTATGCCTGCTATTGCTTAGAGTGTGTCAGGTCTAATTCATTGGGAATGAATTGGAGTGCAGTGCTCTATGTTCTGATACTGAGAGTGAAGTGTGTGAACACGATTTGGTAAAGGTAGCGGTGAGAGGCCATGTAGGAGTACATGGTGGGTTGTCTCACTGGAACCGTCCTTAAGCACTGAGTTCTATGTATGTTGTCCAATGACTCGATACTACCACACATTGGGCTCCGGGCGCTCCAAGCCCTCTCGACTTATTAACCAACTTGATCTCTGTCCAGGAGTCGCAACTAGTTTCTGGTGTTTGTAGGTAGTGCTATTTTTCTACCAAGTGGCACCCGGCAGGGTGGGCTTGGGACAGACTAGGCACACGTGGCCTGGTGTACCGAGTGGCACCCGGATGGTGGGCTCGGGAACCCTGCACACATCGTTTGGGGCCGTGAGCGAAACCCCGGCCGGATCTCCTTGCGGATGGAACCCGAATAGGCGATAAACCTGGACTAGAGTCTTGTGTGGTTAGTCAGGTCGTGGCCGACACCCTCGCCAGGCTTCCGCTTGAAGGTTGCCGAGTTACATGACGTGTACATGACGGTAAGTGGCGAGAGCGTGTGTGAAGAAGTACACCCCTGCAGGGTTAACATGATCTATTCGAATAGCCGGGTCCGCGGTTATGGACTTCTTGGATGCTTACATGGTACATAGACAACTTGAAGTGGATACTCTAAAATGCTCAAGACAAGTGTGAGTGCTATGGATGGCCTTCTTGTAGGAAGACGGGGATGAATCCATAGTAGTGTATTGTGTGGTGATTAGTGGACTCGTGTACGTTGACTCACCTCAGCAGTTTCTCGTAGTCATAGAATAGGATAGCCACTGAGTCAAAGCTGGCTTGCTGCAACTAAACCCCACATTACCCTCTTGATACAAATGCATGTATGATAGGATCTGATGTAAGTCTTGATGAGTACCTTTGTAGTCATGTTGCTTTATTTATGTTTTTGCAGCGGAGACTTCGGTCTTACTAGTGTTCTCGTGGACTTCGACGAGTAGCTTGCACCTCAGCTACGATCTTGATCGGATGTTGTAGATAGTCAGGCTCTTCAGCCTTTTTCATTTGTAGATGTCTGTACCCAGACATGTAATGCTTCCGCTTGTTGCTTGTATGCTCTGTATGATGGGTCTTGTGACCCCTGTTTGCCATAAATTCTATGATGGCTCTTTGAGCCTTATCTATATGAGTTGTTGAGTTATGCTGTGATGCCATGTTGTACAACACATACTTGCATGTTATGCGTACGTGTAATGTGTATTGCTATGTGTGGGATCTGACTATCTAGTTGTTTATCCTTAGTAGCCTCTCTTACCGGGAAATGTCTCCTAGTGCTTCCACTGAGCCATGGTAGCGTGCTACTGCTCCGGAACACTTAGGCTGGCCGGCATGTGTCCTTCTTCGATCCTATGTCTGTCCCTTCGGGGAAATGTCACGTGGTGTCTACCGGAGTCCTGTTAGCCTGCTACAGCCCGGTTTACCGGAGTCCTTCTAGCCCAGTTGCTACAGCCCGGATTCACTCGCTGATGACCGACACGTTCGATGCTGGGTCATGTATGCCTGTCCCTGTAAGTTGGTGCCACTTTGGGTTCACGACTAGCCATGTCAGCCCGGGTTCTTTGTCATATGGATGCTAGTGACACTATCATATACGTGTGCCAAAAGGCGCACGGTCCCGGGCATGGTAAGGCGACACCCGTGGGAATACCGTGCGTGAGGCCGCAAAGTGATATGGGGTGTTACATGCTAGATCGGTGTGGCATGGAATCGGGGTCCTGACATAGGGAGACATGGGAGGAGATCCGGCAAGCTAGGGAGATCGCGGCTGGAAAGCCTTTTTTATTACAAACTAAGTTCGGCGATCTGAAGTATTCCCCGCTTGATCGAATGTGGAGTTCTCTGGATGCATATTTGAACTTGTCAAAGAGTGCTGCTGATGCGACGCAGTTTTTCCAGGCCAAAGAAGGCCATGAAGCGGAACGGCTTTTCTGGTCGCAGTTTAGCATGCCAAAGAGTCCACTGCTATTGAATGAGCAGATGGCTGAATGGGCCGAGCTCCACAAGATATCCGGACTTTCCATGAAGGCTGTCGTGGACCGGCTGTGGCCTGGGGGACCAACTACGAACATTTATTTTGGTTTAGTGCAGCAACTTATTTGTGCAGTGTCGCATATCGACGCTGTCAAGCGGTCAACGTGCATAGAAGGTGCACGGATGGCCCTTGCCCGTGTGAAGATGTATTGGGCAAAGATGAAGGCCACCGATATTGCAACAGGGGGTCCGCCCGGGGGTCAGGACACACCAGATCAATATTTTGAAGAAGTATTAGAGGGTGCCAGCTTGATAGAGGTCCAGTGCTCAAAGAATATTATGTTCAAGTAACATGTATCCAAATTGTAAAAACAATGCTTATGATAATGAAGGCTATGTTTATACTCTTTCCCGTAAAGTATTTTAGCGCCTCCTGTGTGGCCGTTTATGTATATATGTATATAACCTGAAAGTTTGCAGTCGTCGGCTTCAGCCCCTCGTGTATAACGCGGGGGAGTTCGGAAAAGCACTTGATCACACTTGACCCAACGTCTTGGTCCGTTTAAGGAGGTGTTAGTGCGTCGAACTAGGCAATTGGACTATAGAGCTTTAACACTTTCACTTAGCCATAGGAGTTTGATGGTGGGGCTACTATATAGCCCATGGTATGTCCGCGATTGTCCGAATACGGTGCGTTTACATACATGACCAGGAAACCGGTCCTTCGTTATTGCGCAGGAATCACGAAGATTCCGCTGAGTCCTCAAGTGGTTGACCAGCTCTCGCCTTATCATGACAGTCAGTGTTCGACTTTCTCTACTGAGGTGCTCATCTGGATGAACCAGGGCACAATCATAGTAGTTCTCCCTGGGCCGCCTTAGCCGATAGAATAGAACGTAAGGTAGCAAGCACAGGAGCCGGGTAAACCCAACTATTGACCCAAGACATGATTCGGAGCTGATGCATATAAGGCCAAAACTCGCGACGCCGAACACTCCCGAAGGTATTCGGACTTTTCAATATATATCGGGTTGTGTACAGCCTCCGGTAATGAACCCTAAATTCAAGGCATGCGCTACCACCCGGTGTGAGGAGAGAGCACCTGTGGTGAGAATGTAGTTCTCAAAGCACACTACTTGGCTGCTTCTATAACATCTATTTTGTATGGCGAATCGTAAGTTCGCAAGTACTGCCGATATCTTTCCAGGGCATTTTATATGCCAGGAGGGTATGAAACAACAAGAGATAATAGTAAGAAAAAGGTTTACACAGGGTCTTAATCTAAACAGAAACCTTGAAAACGGGGCCCTGCTGCACGTCTGCGCCTTTGTCTCCGCTGTGCAGTGTCCTTGAAGGGTATATCATGATGGCCTATCTGTAAAAGAGAAACAACCAGGTGAAGAAAATCTGGTATGGTCGTGGGTATAGTTTGCTGGTTGTGATGAACCATGAACTGTAGCTTTTTGAGTCCGAATAGGGTCGAGCCGAACTATTGACTTCTTACATGCAGGGTGCCCCCAATGCTACCCAAGGAATTTTGAGTGTATGTATGGAGGAAAATATGTACAGTCTTCTTATGGGGCGATCTATAGGGACATGGCTGTTAAATGAGCGCAGGTTTATCTGATCTTTTACACGTGGGTGTGCACCGAACACGTTTGACTGTGTCCGCGACCGTGAGGACCGATGAGCTGTTTGGCTTAAAAGGGCCGCCTCTAACTTCGGCTACTAGGGCGGCTGCGTATTCTTCTATACGAAGGGAGCGCTCTATACTTCCGCTCACCGTGATAACGCCACGCGGCCCAGGCATCTTGAGATTGAGATAAGCATAGTGCGGGACTTTGTTAAAACGGGCAAATGACGTTGATCTGAGTAGTGCGTGATAGCCACTTCAGAATGGAGCAATGTCAAAGATTAGCTCCTCGCTTCTAAAGTGGTCGGGAGAGCCTAAGACGACGCCCAGTGTTAGGGTGCCTATGCAGCGTGCCTCTACGCCTGGTATTACTCCATTAAAGGTAGTGCTGCTTTGCTTGATTCTTGACGGGTCTATCCCCATCTTACGGACAATGTCCTGATATATCAGGTTGAGACTACTGCCGCCATCCATGAGGACTCGGGTGAGGTGGTATCCGTCGATTATTGGGTCGAGCACTAAGGCAGCCGAGCACCCGTGACGGATACTAGTCAGATGATCCCTACGATCGAAGGTGATCGAACAGGCCGACCATGGGTTGAATTTGGGGGCAACAGGCTCAATAGCATATACGTCCCGGAGTGCGCATTTGCGCTCCCTCTTTGGGATATGAGTGACATAAATCATGTTCACTATTTTGACCTTCGGTGGAAATTGCTTTTGTCCCCCCATATTCGGCTAGCGAGATTCTTCCTTGTCTTCTCTTTGCGGTCCCTTCCCCTTGTGTTCGGCGTCGAGCTTGCCGGCCTACTTGAAGATCCAACACTATCTATTGGTATGGTTAGCTGGTTTGTAGGGGGTGCCATGAATTTGGAAGGACCTTTTCGAGAATTTTATCTAGGCTAGACGGACCATCTCTGCTGCCTTTAAGTGACTTTTTCCGTTGACTGGGTCTGGATCCCCTAAATCCGACGTTTACCGCTGTATTGTCCGGGCTTTCTCTGTTGTTTTGACGTTTGTTTTTATTTTGTTGTGGCTTTCCATTGCCGTCCCAGACTTCAGATGTGCCAGGGTTGCTGGTGCTTCTACGGGCCAACCAGCTGTCCTCTCCCGTGCAAAAGCGAGTCATGAGCGTGGTTAGTGCTGCCATTTTCCTTGGCTTTTCTTGGCCTAGGAGTCTGGCCAGCCATTCGTCCCGAACACTGTGTTTAAAAGCTGCTAAGGCTTCGGCGTCCGGACAATCAACGATTTGGTTCTTTTTAGTGAGAAACCGGTTCCAAAGCTTATAGGCTGACTCTCCGGGTTGTTGGGTTATGTGACTTAGATCGTCTGCATCCGGAGATCGGACATAGGTCCCTTCTAAATTGGCCCTGAAAGCGTCCTCAAGTTCTTCCCAACTTCCAATGGAATTTTTGGGGAGGCTTTTCAGCCAATGCCGGGCTGGTCCTTTTAGCTTGAGGGGTAGGTATTTGATGGCGTGGAGATCGTCTCCGCGAGCCATATGGATGTGAAGGATAGAGTCTTCTATCCAGAATGCAGGGTATGACGTTCCATCGTATGCCTTGATGTTCACTTGTTTAAACCCTTCTGGAAATTCGTGATCAAGCACCTCATCGGTGAAGCACAAGGGGTGTGCAGCACCCCTGTATTTGGCTATGTCGCGGCGCGGGCCCGACGGTTGCAGTGTTCGGTGTTGGTTCAGGACAGGTAAGTTACATGCATATTTGATTTGATGGCCCTGATCCTGTGTGGGAACGCGTTCCCTGGATCCATAAATGGACCTGGTTCTATCAGCTCTTTTGTCCAGGTCTTCACGTAGATCGTGTTTCTGGTTTCGGACTACGACCTCCTTTCCTTTATGGGTAAGGGGTGCGGTTTTGTGTGCGGTGTCGTTGGCCGCTCTGCCTCGATTACGAGGTGGTCGGCCTGGCTGATCGGCCGTATTGTTATTCGGCGGAATAGGCGCAATGGCATCATCGTCGAATTCAGGCAGCAGTTTGAGTTTGGGGTAGCTATTTGTTTGGCGTTTACCGCCGTATTTTTCCTCAGTGTCGAGCACTTCGTTCCATTTTTCATTGAGCATATCCTGTGTGGTTTTAAGCCGTTGCTTCTGCTTTTTCAAGCTCCTCGCGGTGGCAATAAGTCTCTGGTGGAGGTGCTCTTGTTCCAATTGTTCTTCCGGTACGATGAATGCATCGTCACCCCGACTGCTCTCCTCTTCGGAGACAGGTTGGTAATTGGAGTCTTCAACATCGCTGTGGTCGGACAGGGGCCCCAGACTGTGTTCGCCATCCCTTTGCAAGTCCAGCTCCATTTTTGGGTCCGTGGTTTCTTTATTGTCTTCGGCGTCGTCCGGGGTGTTATTCCTTCTTGTGCCGGTATCACTATTTTTATGATGGCGTGGTTTCGAGTGGCGCTGCTGTCGTCGGCGCTTTGGCTACTTTCCAGGAGTTTTATCCTTGACTGGTTCCATTTTGTCATCATCGTTGTCTTCTTTGGGTGTATCCACCATGTATATGTCGTATGAAGAGGTGGCCGTCCAGCTCCATATGGGCGGTGGTTCCTTTTCTTCTCTAGCATCTTCGTTTATACCGTCAATGTCTTCAGAGTTGAAATCAAGCATGTCGGTCAAATTGTCGAGAGTGGCTATCAAGTGGGTGGTGGGTGGGTAATGAAGTTCTTCGTGGTCCGCTTCCCACTCAAGCCGGACATAGTTTGGCCAAGAATCTCCTGACAAGGAGAGGGACTTTAATGAGTTTAACACGTCGCCTAAGGGTGAGTGTTGGAAGATGTCCGCGGAGCTGAACTCTAAAATCGGCGCTCAGTCATGTTCGATGGGTGCGGATACTTGCGGTTCGGAACCTATGGCCGGAGACGACTCCAAGGTTCTGATGACACAGGCCTCGTTCTACGTCAGATCTGTGTTCGGCTCTAGCACCGTTGAGTTCGAGGCTTCCGTGGCGGGGTTGAACCTCCCGTCCTCGGATGGCGCGCTCTGCTCTGGATCTAGGGCCAGTGCAGTTATAGGTGCAATCTCCCGCACACCATCTGATGATAGATTTAGATCATGTTCATCGTGGTGGTGGGGCACGGCTGTTATAGGCTCGAATCCATCAAAGATCAAGTCTTCATGGATATTGGTGGTGTAGTTCAAGCTTCCAAACCTGACCTGATGACCAGGGGCGTAGCTGTCAATCTGCTCTAGACGACCAAGCGAGTTGGCCCGTAGTGCGAAGCTGCCGAATACGAAGATCTGTCCAGGGAGAAAAACTTCCCCCTGGACGGCGTTGTTGTAGATGATTGAAGGAACCATCAAGCCTTATGGTGGTGACACAGTGGAACTCCCAATGAAAGCACCAATGCCGGTGTCAAAACCGGCGGATCTTGGGTAGGGGGTCCCAAACTGTGCGTCTAAGGCTAATGGTAACAGGAGGCAGGGGACACAATGTTTACCCAGGTTCGGGCCTTCTCGACGGAGGTAATATCCTACTTCCTGCTTGATTGATCTGGATGATATGAGTATTAGAAGAGTTGATCTACCACGAGATCGGAGAGGCTAAACCCTAGAAGCTAGCCTATGGTTATGATTGTTGTTGTCCTACGGACTAAACCCCTCTGGTTTATATAGACACCGGAGGGGGCTAGGGTTACACAGAGTCGGTTATAGAGAAATGAATCTTCATATCTGAATCGCCAAGCTTGCCTTCCATGCACAGAGTCGGTTATAGAGAAAGGAATCTTCATATCCAAATCGCCAAGCTTGCCTTCCATGCACAGAGTTGGTTATAGAGAAAGGAATCTTCATATCCGAATCGCCAAGCTTGCCTTCCATGCGAAGGAGAGTCCCATCCGGACACGGGACGAAGTCTTCTATCTTGTATCTTCATAGCCCAATAGTCCGGCATATGCATATAGTCCGACTGTCCGGGGACGCCTTAATCCACGACCCCCTCAGACCCCGTGCGTGAAGCTTTTTCTCCAGCAATGCCCACGCCACCGCCCAATCACCGTGCCCCCCCCACCGCCGACGACTGCCAACCAGAGGTCTCACGACTTCGAATCCCCACCGACCACTAATTTATTACCATTTATGTCCTTCATATACGCGCTGACGGGTGGGCCCTATGGTAATGTGCGCTGCGGAATGTGGACCGTTTGACTGGTCAATTGATCGTGTCATCACCAAATTACGGAGCTGTATGGTGAGCCAGTGACTGTATGATCACCCTAAAATATATTTTATTAACACAGTACAGACTCAAACTACCATTTCTTTCTTTTATATATGCACTGATAGGTGGGCCCATGGTTAGGCGCCCCGATGGTGCAACACTAGTTGCGCCACGTGGAACGTTTGACTGGTCAATTGATTCTGTCATCAACAAAATGCGGAGTTGTACGAGTGAGATAGTGAACGTATAATCACGACATGTATTTTTTTCTAACACGGTACAGACACAAGGGTTCATATATATGCGCAAGCACTCACCGCTATAAGCGCACACACGCAGACCCTACCCCTATGAGCAACTTCGAGAGAGTGAGCCAACATAAGATCTTGAGATTTTACGAAGTCACCATAGGTGCCTCGTAGTCGAGTGGAACATCTCCTCCCACTAAACGCACATCCCCGAAAAATACTAAAACTAACCCTGGATATATGCGAGCTCCGGGACTATAACCCTGGTGGGCTCAAGAAACCACTGTCCTCCTAACCATCCAACAACAGGTTGGTTAGCACCACAAAATGTATGTGGTGACCGTGATGAGCTTATTCTGAAGTCCAGTGACCATATGATACGTCTCCAACATATCTATAATTTTTGATTGTTCCATGCTATTATATTACCTGTTTTGGATGTTTATGGGCTTTACTTACACTTTTATATCATTTTTTGGACTAACCTACTAACCGGAGGCCCAGCCCGAATTGCTGTCTTTTTTTCTATTTCAGTGTTTCGAAGAAAATGAATATCAAACGGAGTCCAAACAGAATGAAACCTTCGGGAGAGTTATTTTTGGAACGGAAGCAATCCAGGAGACTTGGAGTAGACGTCGGGGCAGCTTCGAGGTGGCCACGAGGCAGGGAGGCGCGCCCCCACCCTCATGGGCCCCTCATGGCTCCCCTGACCGACTTCTTTTGCCTATATATGTCCATATACCCTAAAAACATCGGGGAGCACGATAGATCGGGAGTTCTGCCGCCGCAATCCTTTGTAGCCACCAAAAAACAATCGGGACCCTGTTTTGGCACCCTGCCGGAGGGGGGATCCCTCACCGGTGGCCATCTTCATCATCCCGGTGCTCTCCATGACGAGGAGGGAGTAGTTCACCCTCGGGGCTGAGGGTATGTACCGGTAGCTATGTGTTTGATCTCTCTCTCTCTCTCTCGTGTTCTTGATTTGGCACGACCTTGATGTATTGCGAGCTTTGCTTTATAGTTGGATCTTATGATGTTTCTCCCCCTCTACTCTCTTGTAATGGATTGAGTTTTCCCTTTGAAGTTGTCTTGTCGGATTGAGTCTTTAGGGATTTGAGAACACCTGATGTATGTCTTGTCGTGCTTATCTGTGGTGACAATGGGATATTCACGTGATCTACTTGATGTATGTTTTGGTGATCAACTTGCGGGTTCAATGAACTTGTGCATAGGGGTTGGCACACGTTTTCGTCTGGACTCTCCGGTAGAAACTTTGGGGCACTCTTTGAAGTACTTTGTGTTGGTTGAATAGATGAATTTGAGATTGTGTGATGCATATCATATAATCATACCCGCGGATACTTGAGGTGACATTGGAGTATCTAGGAGACATTAGGGTTTTGGTTGATTTGTGTCTTAAGGTGTTATTCTAGTACGAACTGTATGATAGATCAAACAGAAAAAATAGCTTCATGTTATTTTATTATGGACTCTTGAATAGATCGATCAGAAAGGATAACTTTGAGGTGGTTTCGTACCCTACAATAATCTCTTCGTTTGTTCTCCGCTATTAGTGACTTTGGAGTGACTCTTTGTTGCATGTTGAGGGATAGTTATATGATCTAATTATGTTATTATTGTTGAGAGAACTTGCACTAGTGAAAGTATGAACTCTAGGCCTTGTTTCCTAGCATTGCAATACATTTTGTGCTCACTTTTATCATTAGTTACCATGCTGTTTTTATATTTTGAGATTACAAAAACTCATATCTACCATCCATAATGTACTTGTATCACCATCTCTTCGCCGAACTAGTGCACCTATATAATTTACCATTGTATTGGGTGTGTTGGGGACACAAGAGACTCTTTGTTATTTGGTTGCAGGGTTGTTTGAGAGAGACCATGTTCATCCTACGCCTCCCACGGATTGATAAACCTTAGGTCATCCACTTGAGGCAAATTTTCTACTGTCCTACAAACCTCTGCACTTGGAGGCCCAACAACGTCTACAAGAAGAAGGTTGCGTAGTAGACATCAAGCTCTTTTCTGGCGCCGCTGCCGGGGAGGTGAGTGCTTGAAGGTATATCTTTAGATCTTGCAATTGAATCTTTTAGTTTCTTGTTTTATCACTAGCTTAGTATATAAAAGAAAACTACAAAAAAAAGGAATTGAGTTTGCCTCATACGCTTCATCTTTTTAATATCTTTCGTGAGAATGATGGAAAGGAAAATTGTGCTCAAGTGCTAGAAGACGAAGTCTATAAAATGTTTGGCACTAAATCTTTGAACGATGAGCATGATTGCAATGTTGTTAGTATGAATTCTTTGAATATCCATGATGCTAATGATATGCAAAGCCACAATCTTGGGGATGCTATGTTTGATGAATATGATATCTTTAGTCCCCCAAGTTTTGATGTGTAAATTTATTATGATGAAAGCATGCCTCCTATCTATGATTATTATTGTGATGACACGTATGCTCTAAAGAATAAGGATAACCATGAAACTTGTCATCATGATTTTAATTTTCAATTGGATTATGCTTCACATGATAGTTATTTTGTTGAGTTTACTCCCACTATTCCGAATGAGAAGAATTTTGCTTATGTGGAGAGTAGTAAAATTTCTATGCAAGTAGATCATGAAAAGAATGCTTTAGGTGCTTGTTATATAGTTGAATTCATTCATGATGCTACTGAAAATTATTATGATGGAGGAATATATTCTTGTAGGAATTGCAATAATATCAGGTTTCCTCTCTATGTGTTGAAAATCTTGAAGTTATGCTTGTTTTGCCTTCCTATGCAAGTTGATTATTGTTCCCATTAGTTGTTTGCTCACAAAATACCTATTCATAGGAAGTGGGTTAGGCTTAAATGTGTTAGTAATATGCTTCATGATGCTCTATTTATGTTTCAATTCTTATCTTTTATCTGAGCATCATTGAAATCATCATGCCTAGCTAGGGGCGTTAAACGATAGCGCTTGTTGGGAGGCAACCCAAATTTACTTTTGTTCTTTGATTTTTTGCTACTGTTTAGTAATAAATAATTCATCTAGCCTCTGGTTAGATGTGGTTTAATTTTTTAATTAGAGTTTGTGCCAAGTAGGACCTTTGGGAAGACCGGGGTGAAGTCTATGCGATCTTGCTGTAAAAAACAGAAACTTTTGCGCTCACGAGATTAGCTGCCATTTTATTTATTGGAGAGTGATTTTAGGTTGATTCTTGTTGAAAATGATTAATAGACAAATTCCTCAGTTCCACCAATTTATTTCAGAATTTTTGGAGTTACATAAGTATTCGAATGATACAGATTGCTACAAACTGTTCTATTTTTGACAGATTCTGGTTTTCGTGTGTTGTTTGCTTATTTTGATGCATCTATGAGTAGTATCGGAGGGTATGAATCATAGAGAAGTTGGAATACAGTAGATATTACACCAATATGAATTTAGAATGAGTTCGCAACAATACCTAAGTGGTGGTTTTATTTTCTTATACTAACGGAGCTTACGAGTTTTCTGTTAAGTTTTGTATTGTGAAGTTTTCAAGTTTTGGGTAAAGATTTGATGGACTATGGAATAAGGAGTGGCAAGATCCTAAGCTTGGGGATGCCCAAGGCACCCCAAGGTAATATTCAAGGACAACCAAGAGCCTAAGCTTGGGGATGCCCCGGATGGCATCCCCTCTTTCGTCTTCGTCTATCGGTAACTTTACTTGGAGCTATATTTTTATTCACCACATGATATGTGTTTTGCTTGGAGCGTCTTGTATGAGATGAGTCTTTGCTTTTTAGTTTACCACAATCATCCTTTCTGTACACACCTTTTGGGGAGAGACACAACCATGATTTGAAATTTATTAGAATACTCTATGTGCTTCACTTATATCTTTTGAGCTAGATAGTTTTGCTCTAGTGCTTCACTTATAAATTTTAGAGCACGGCGGTGGTTTTATTTTGCAGAAACTATTGATCTCTCATGCTTCACTTATATTATTTTGAGAGTCTTTTAGAACAGCATGGTATTTGCTATGGTTATAAAATTGGTCCTAGAATGATGGGCATCCAAGTTTGGTATAATAAAAACTATCATAGAAAGTGAATTGGATGCTATGATCAATTTGATGCTTGATAAATGTTTTGAGATATAAAGGTGGTCATGTTAGAGTCATGCTAGTTGGGTAATTATGAATTTGAGAAATACCCGTGTTGAAGTTGGCAAGTCCCGTAGCATGCACGTATGGTAAAAGTTGTGTAATAAATTTATTGCATGGGGTGCTCTTTTGATTGCCTTCCTTATGTGTGGAGGTCGGGGGCGCGCGATGGTTAACTCCTACCAACCTCCCCCCTAGGAGCATGCGTAGTAGTACTTTGCTTCGAGGGCTAATAAACTTTTGCAATAAGTATATGAGTTCTTTATGACTAATGTGAGTCCATGGATTATACGCACTCTTACCCTTCCATTATTGCTAGCCTCTTCGGTACTGTGCATTGCCCTTTCTCACCTTGAGAGTTGGTGCAAACTTCACCGGTGCATCCAAACCCCGTGATACGATACACTCTATCACACATAAACCTCCTTATATCTTCCCCAAAACAGCCACCAAACCTACCTATTATGGCATTTCCATAGCCATTCCGAGATATATTGCCATGCAACTTTCCACCGTTCCATTTATAATGACACGCATCATCATTGTCATATTGCCTTGCATAATCATGTAGTTGACATCATATATGTGGCAAAGCCACCTTGCATAATTTTTTATACATGTCACTCTTGATTCATTGCCCATCCCGGTACACCACCGAAGGCATTCATATAGAGTCATATTTTGTTCTAGTATCGAGTTGTAGTTCTTGAGTTGTAAATAAATAGAAGTGTGATGATCATCATTATTAGAGCATTGTCCCAAAAAAGAAAAAAAGAAAGGCCAGAAAAAAAAGAAAGGCCAAAAAAAGAAAAAAAGAAAGGCAAAAAAAAGAGGAAATGCCCAAAAAAGGGGGGGACAAACCTACTATCCTTTTCCACACTTGTGCTTCAAAGTAGCACCATGATCTTCATGATAGAGTCTCTTATGTTGTCACTTTCATATAGGAGTGGGAATTTTTCATTATAGAACTTGGCTTTTATATTCCAACATGCCAACATTCGTCGAGCCCATTCAAATTGGACTAAAAACGATTATGGGCCGAAATTTGCATGTAGCCCACTAAAAATATCTGGTCCTAAATCAGCATAAGCTTTCATATTTTTCTGGTAGGCATGTGCCCATAGTGGACCTTTAACAGGCCTAAACATAATTTGGGCCCTTTGTAACAATAAGCCGTTTACATGTGTAAATATCTCGAGCCCATAAAAACATGGGCCTTTAATAGGTCGAAAGTGGGATTGGGCCCTGGTTGTGCCAAATAACCCACTAGTCTTAGCAGGCCGAAATGGTGGCCCATTGTAGTGACCAGACCTCAAACGGTCAAGTCTCTATGCATCAGTGTCATCCCTGGATCGGTAATGCTGACAGACACAGTACCCAAGGAATTATAATAGAGTTTCAATCACACACTTAATACATCGAGTCCTCATAAAGAGTATGATTACATAAATAAATCATGGTTGAAGGCCATCTAAACTAGATAACTGCGGAAGCTTAAAAGGTAAATGAGTCCATCAACTCCAATGGCATAGCTGAGTGCAAAACAACAACCTATCGCACCTTATTCGTTTGCTGAGTAGTCTGCAACATAAGACGTTGCAACCCAAATTGGGTCAGCACATGGAATATGCTGGCATAGTTACACTGTATAGCAATGATAATGCAAGAACTATATCTACATGCAATATTTCGCTGGTGGAGGCTGTAACTTTCATGGTTTTGCATAAAGCTAGTTTTTTTCCCTACAACAAAGGAATAAATTTATTTAACTACTCCCATGTTGCCCATTATTTGAGAAGGTAACCCCAACTCAAATCCCAATTAAAAATATCATCATTAACCCATCATCATAAATAATTAGAGTAACATGATGAGATAACATCAATAGATTCAAGTACTAGATACTCAAGATGTCCATAACCGTGGACACGACTAACCATGATTAGTTTATACACTCTCCAGAGGTTTGTGCACTTTTCCCCACAAGACTCGATCGCATCCATGATCGGATGATCGAGACATAGCCTTTCTGAAGCATTAACTCTCTACTCCGGGTAGACAGTACCACCTACATCCCTCTACATCTGCTAGTCTACCTCTTCAAGAGCTCACGCAACTTACTCAACTATGGCAGAGCCCATAATGGCTTGTGGCTGCACACGGAAGTTTCTAGCATGAATAATCATATGATCCCTTTGAGCCTTGGTGGCATTCCATAGGATAATCACACGGGTACTCCATGATTACCAAAAACAGGCAACACTGAGTTCCCCAGGTGCCTCAACCAATCCACCAAGATGTATATTAAAGTTGCCACCTTAATGTTATCCATGATTAAAATAACTGTCAACTTCCATGTGTGAATCACGATCCAATCCCTGTCTACGAGCATGGCTAAGCAATAATAAGCATAACGTATATTCCCGGGGTGATCAAAAAGGTATTAGGTTCGTACCTCATGCACTACAACCAAAACCACATGTTCCCAATCCTACTCGTGCAAATATTTGAGGGGAAATACTAATGCATAGTAAAAATAGGGTATAAAAGAGTATGATCAAAGTGTAACTTGCCTTCCTGACGATCTGCAAACTCTAGGAATTCGTAGTAACATGCTTCACACTCCGGGTAATCTAGCGTAGACAAACAATAGCATACATAAGCAATCACTCAATCGAAACACGAGAAAAACCAAGAAAAGATCCAAATCGAACACGAAACAAGCAAATGGATTAAACTAACAAGAGTCAAAACCTAAAATCAATATTAATCATGTGGAATAGATCTTAGCAGTAGGTACAAGTGATTAGCTACGATTCGTAAAAAGATTCAACTTAAACGGAGCAACGAAACTCAAAATACGAACAAAACAAGATCGTTTACTAATCTGGACTAAAGTCAAATTTTACAGTACCAAAATCATGTTCAAGTTGGATAACTGAAAAGAGGGGTTCAAGATGAAGATTTTGGCGCTGGTTTCATCTAATTTGGATAAACTAGTAAAAGTGATACTAGTTTGAAAATCAGGGGCTGAATTGCGATAAAAATAATCGCGGATAAGTCCCTGGCTGAAAATAAAATAAAAAGAAAAATCTATCGGACGAACCTCTGCTAACAGAGGCAAATGAACGATTTCGTTCGTTATTAGATCTAAACGATCGAACGTTCGCAAATCAGCTCTAAACCGGGAAAACCGGGAAAACCCGATCAATTAAAAAAAATGAACTAGATCTAGGGCTTATCAAAAATAAACCGACGAAAAAAAGGACAAAACCGGTAGGGCGGCGGGATCCGAATGGCGGCGGGCGGCGGGGTCACGGCGAGCCGGCGAGGCTCCGCTGGCGGCAGCGCGGGCTAGGGGACGGCGGGACAAATGCGACGACGGCGCTGCGGCAGGTGGTGGTGGCGGCGAGCGCGGCAGGCGGCGGCTGCTGCTGCTTGCTGCTGCGGGCGGTGGTGGTGCTGGTTGTGGCGAGAGGGGCTGGGGGCGGTGACTGCTGCTGCTTGCTGCTGCGGGCGGCGGTGGTGCTGGTGGTGGCGAGAGGGGCCGGGGGCGGCGGCTTATAAATCCTAGGGGGATGCGTGCTTGCGGGAGGGTGCAGGCGGCGGCGGTTTCCGAACCGGACTCCAGGCGGAGTCCGCCGGCGGCCTGGCGACATGGCGCAGTGGCGGTTGGCGCAAGCGAGCCGCCTGGGCTTCGGCCCAGCTCAGTCCGGAGAGTTTTTTTTAAATAATAATTGTGCCGAAGAAAATCCTAAATAAATAAAAAAATTCTAAAAAATATGCCACAAAGTGAACATTTTTCTGGCATAAAAATACAACTTTGAAAAATGCATATTTTTATAATTCGAATAAAATAGAAAATAAAATCCAAAATTAAATAATTATTGGATTTTAACATTTTTCCTCCAATGTTTCTTTTATATTGGAGAAGTAATTTTTATCTCCTCTCATTTATTTTAATATTGGAAATATTCGAAGAGAAAAAAATATTAAAACCAAAATGATCCTCTTTTCAAATTTGAGAAAAATTCAAATATGAAAATTTATGAAACCTCCAACTCTCTCCGTGGGTCGTTGAGTTGCTTAAGATTTCTGGGATCACAACCAAAATGCAAATAAAATCTGATATGCATATGATGACCTATGTATAACATCCTAATTGAAAATTGGGATGTTACAAACCTACCGCCCTTAAGATGAATCTCGCCCTCGAGATTTGGGTTGGCTAGAAAATATGTGTCGGTGGTCTTTCCGTAGCTCTTCTTCTCGCTCCTAGGTGGCTTCCTCCTCGGTATGGTGGCTCCACTGAACTTTGCAGAACTTGATCACCTTGCTGCGGGTAACTCAACTGGAAGACTCGAGAATTCTGACTGGCTTCTCTTCATAGGTCAAATCACTCTCTAACTGAATTGCTTCCAGTGGTACGGTATCTCTCAAAGGGATTTCGGCCATCTCTGCGTGGCACTTCTTCCACTGGGAAACGTGAAACACATCGTGAACTCCTGACAATCCTTCAGGCAATTCCAGCTTGTATGCAACTTCTCCCATACGTTCCAAAACTCTGTATGGTCCCACAAAACATGGTGCTAACTTTCCCTTGACTCCAAAATGCTTAACTCCTCGAAGCGGGGACACACGAAGATATACTTTGTCTCCGATTTCGTAAACCGTCTCTTTGCATTTAGAGTCCGCATAACACTTCTGCTTGGACTGGGCTACTTTGAGTCTGTCCGAACAACTATCGATCTCCAACTTCATCCCACGATAACGGTGTCCTGCACCTCCTTCCATACAAAGCTTCGAAAGGAGCCATCTTCAAACTGGCTTGATAACTATTGTTATAAGAGAACTCTGCATACGAAAAATTGTCGTCCCAACTAGATCCATAATCCAGCGCACAAGCTCTCAACATGTCCTCTAGAATCTGATTGACTCGCTCGGTCTGTCCATCTGTCTGTGGATGAAAGGTTGTACTAAACTCTAGCCTGGTACCCAAAGTTTCATGCATTTGATTCCAAAACTTTGAGGTAAACTGGGTTCCTCTATCTGATACAATGGTCCTCTGAACTCCATGCAGACATACGATCTTGGTCATGTATATCTTTGCCAACTTAGCACTCGTATAGGTGGTCTTCACTGGGATGAAATGAGCTACTTTCGTCAAATGATCGACTACAACCCAGATAGAGTCATAGCCTGAAAAAGTCCTGGGTAATCCCGTGATAAAATCCATGCCAAGTTTATCCCACTTCCATTGGGGTATCGACAATGGTTGTAGCAATCCAGGTGGCTTCTGATGCTCTGCCTTAACTCTCTGACATACATCACATACTGCTACATACTCGGCAATATCCTTCTTCATTCCTGTCCACCAGATACTTTCCTTCAAATCCACATACATCTTAGTGTTTCTTGGGTGAATCGAATACGGCGAATCATGGGCCTCCTGCAGAATCAACTTCCTGATCTCGGGGTCATTAGGCACATAAACACGATCCTCAAACCATAAAGTGGCGTGCTCATCCTCATGAAATCCTTTAGCCTTTCCTTTTCTCATCCTTTCCTTTATCTCGGCAATCTCCTTGTCAGTCTTCTGGGCTTCTCTGATTTTACCCATCAAAGTGGACAGAATTTCCAATGCTGCTACATAACCTCTCGGAACTATCTCCAAACATAGCTCGCGAATATCATCTGCTAACTCCTTAGGTAATCCTCCGGTCATGAGCGTGTTAACATAACTCTTGTAGCTCAACGCATCTACTATTACATTGCCTTTCCGGGATGATAGTGCAATTTCATATCATAATCCTTGATGAGCTCCAACCATCTCCTTTGCCTGAGGTTCAAGTCCTTCTACGTGAAGATATATTTCAAACTCTTATGATCCGTGTATACCTCACAGTGCTTTCCGATGAGAAAATGTCTCCATGTCTTCAGCGCATGCACTACGGCTGCTAACTCCAAATCATGTGTATCATAATTCAGCTCATGAGGTTTAAGCTGTCATGAGGCATATGAAACAACTCTTCCTTCCTGCATAAGCACTGCTCCAAGTCCTCAACGTGAAGCGTCGCAATACACTTGATAATCCTTGCGTTGGTCTGGGAGAATCAGCACTGGGGCTGTAACCAAACATTTCTTCAACTCCTAAAAACTGGCTTAACACTCCTCAATCCATTTAAACTTGGTGTCCTTCTTCAATAACTCTGTCATGGGTTTTGCAATCCTGGAGAAATTCTCAATGAACCTCTGATAATATCCTGCAAGTCCTAGAAAACTCCTTATCTCTCCAACTGATGTGGGTGCCATCCATTTAGTCACAGAAGCAACCTTGGTAGGGTCTACTACTATTCCTTCTTCGGATATAACATGTCCGAGAAATCCAACTTCCTTTAACCAAAAATCACATTTGCTGAACTTGGCCGGATGTTCTCTGAGCTTCTCAAGAACCAAACTCAAATGCTCCTTATGCTCCTCTTTGTTCTTTGAGTAGACCAATATATCATCTATGAACACCATGACGAACTTATAAAAAAACTCCATAAACACTTTGTTCATCATGTTCATGAAATAGGCAGGTGCGTTAGTCAGACCAAATGACATAACATTATACTCATATAACCCGTACCTTGTAGTAAATGTTGTCTTTGGTATATCCTGCTCTCGAATCTTCAAATGGTGATAACCTGATCGAAGATAAATCTTAGAGAAAACTTTAACTCCTTGCAACTGGTCAAACAAATCATTGATCATTGGCAGAGGGTATTTGTTCTTGATCGTCACCTCATTCAATGCACGATAATCAACAACCATCCTTAAAGATCCATCCTTCTTCTCCACTAGAAGCACTGGGCTCCCCAAGGTGATGAACTTGGTCGAATGTAACCTTTATCTAGTAACTCCTTAATCTGCTTCTTAATTTCCTCCAAATCTTGTGCGGGCATCCGATACGGTCTCTTTGATATTGGCTCGGTGCCTGGCAATAGCTCAATAAGAAACTCAATGTCTCGATCCGGTGGCATGCCTGGTAACTCCTCTGGAAATACGTCGGGGTAATCCTTCACCACTGGTACTTCCTCCTGTACAACTCCTGATAAGGAATTCACTTGAGTCCCCTTCGGCACATGCCGGGATACATACTTGATCCTCCTTCCTTCTGGGGTGGTGAGAAATATCGACTTACTATCACAATCAATGTTTCCTCCATACTTTGATAACCAATCCATGCCTAATATTATATCCAATCCTTGCGAGTCCAAAATTATTAGGTCCGAGGGAAACACATGGCTACCAATGCTTAAGGGTAACCGATCACACCATCGGTTGGCCATATACTCTGCTCCTGGCGAGCTAACTAACATGGGTGACCTAAGGGCTAGGGTTGGCAGGTTATACTTGTCCACAAATCCCCTTGATATGTATGAATGCGATGCACCAGTATCAAAAAGAACAAGTGCGGTAAATGCATTAAACAAAAACTTACCGACAATTGCGTCGTGTTGATCCTCAATCTCCTCCACGCTGATGTGGTTCACTTGACCTTTGGTGAAGGGGTTGGGCTTCTGGGTAGAACCTCCATTGCCATTTCCATTCTTTGTTGCAGGAAATTCAGTAGCATAATGTCCAGTCTTCTAGCACTTGAAATAGGTAATGTGGCTCAGATCCCTCTTGGCTGGTGTTGAAGCATTGGAACGGATTCGGCTGCTGCTTCCTCCATTCCCATTACCATTCCTGGGGCCACTATGGTTGTGAGAACTTGCTCCGTTGTGTGTGTGTCCTCCATTGTTATGGCTTCCATGGTTGTGGGTATGTCCTCCCGAGTACGAGGAATAGCGGGGCTTCTGCTGAGCTCCTGAAGTGTACCTCCCATGTCCATACTTCCTCTTGCAATTATCAATCTATTGCTGCTTGCCTTCAATCATATGGGCCCTATCTACCAACTCCTGGTAGTTGTTGAATGTTGCCACAATCAACTGCATGCTCAGCTCATCATTCAGTCCTTCCAGAAACTTCTCCTTCTTAGCGGCATCTGTAGCTATGTCAAGAGGGGCATTGTGTGCTAACTTACTAAACTCATCCACATACTGGCCCACTATACGTCGTCCTTGGCGCAAGTTGCAAAACTCGCGCTTCTTCATGCTCATAGCTCCTGCGGAAACATGGGCAATGCAGAAAGTCTGTTGAAACTAATCCCATGTAACAGTGTTAATGGGGTAAGTGGCTGTGAAATTCTCCCACCATGATGTTGCGGGTCCATCAAGCTGATGCGCGGCAAAGTGCACTCTCTCTGCATCTGTGCATCCGCCAGTGGTCAGCTCTATTCCAATCTTGCGGAGCCAATCATCTGCAACAATTGACTCGGTGCTACTAATGATCACTAGCGGATTCAACCTTAGGAAACAGGCTAGGTGATGAACAAGGGGTGGTGGTGGTGGGTTGTTGTTGTTGTTGCCTTGGTTCTGATTCTGGACTAAAAGTTGCACCAAGGTATTCTGTTGTTGGATCAACTGAGTGAGCTCCGGTGGGAAGGCAAATCCATTGTCACGTCTCGGTGGCATCTGATGGGTTTTGAAAGGGTGAGAAACAGAATAGAATTGGGGTCTAAGAGAGATTCACTACCCAATATGCTCATGAGACAAACACAATGAATTTCACTTCAGTCAATAGCACACAAGTCGCATAAAGGCGGTCTAACCTATAACTACAAACTCGATTGTTGCAACTACTTGGAGGGAAAATACTACTAATTACAATGGTGGTCGTCTAGAAATTTTCATCAGAGGAAGACTCCATGATATGTGCTCCAGCTTCATCAACGTAGCCTTCATCACTATCATCATTGGAGTCGGTGTCGTCAATGATGATGTAGTCTCCTGGATGGTTGTTCTCCTTCTTTGGCGCAGGGTCTCCCATGAACACTCCTAGCTTCTTCTTCAGGTCTTCATTCTTCTCCAGTAGTATAATAATCTCTTCCTCGTATCCATCGCGTGTTGACTTGATCTCCTCTTCCAGCTCGTTATTTCTCCTCACCAGTTTCTTGATCTTCTTCATGTGGATAATTTGTTGATTCTCCTGTCGAGGAATATGATCTCCCATCTCTTGAATGTAAGCTGCAATTGATCCATCCCTCCTGGTGCGAATCATCTCCCATTGGTCATCTCGGTGGCCCCATATCTGGTAAACTGTATTCTCCAGCTCCTTGTGATACACCTGACATATGCGTCCAAAGGTGATATGTGCTTCCATGCTCTTTCCAATACTCCGCTTGGTGCATCCAGGTAGAAATCAATAGGCTCCGTTGTTAGCGCAAAGGTCCTCCCAAGTACCCAGACTTTGATCTTCCAGCTCTCCTCTTTTGGTACCGATATAAAGAAAGTCCCCCTGAAGCTTGGTAGTCCGATGTTCAAATACTTAGTGACTTCCTTCAAGTGCTTTCCGAAAGGGGTGTCGCCATCCGGTTGAGTGAACTTTGTTCCTGGGATCCGCCACCTATAGAGTAGAAAAAGAGGAGAATTAGAAATGAGTAGGGACGAGATATCATGTGGCTCATTCTAGAGGTCGCGTCCTACAGTCAGCGTTTGCTCTGATACCATCTTGTAGCGACCAGACCTCAAACAGTCAAGTCTCTGTGCATCAGTGTCATCGCTGGCTCGGTAATGCTGACACACAAAGTACTCAAGGAATTATAACAGAGTTTCAATCACACACTTATTACATCGAGTCCTCATAAAGAGTATGATTACATAAATAAATCATGGCTGAAGGCCATCTAAACTAGATAACTGCAGAAGCTCAAAGGTAAATGAGTCCATCAACTCCAACGGCATAGCTGAGTGCAAAACAACGACCTATCGCACGTTATTCGTCGTCTAAGTAGTATGCAACATAAGATGTTGCAGCCCGAATCGGGTCAGCACATGGAATATGCTGGCATTGTTACACTGCAAAGCAATGATAATGCAAGAACTATATCTACATGCAATATTTGGCAGGTGGAGGCTGTAAGTTTCATGGTTTTGCATAAAGCTAGTTTTTTTTTCCTACAACAAAGGAATAAATTTATTTAACTACTCCCATGTTGCCCATTATTTGAGAAGGTAACCCCAACTCAAATCCCAGTTAAAAACATCATCATTAACCCATCATCATAACTAATTAGAGTAATGTGATGAGATCACATCAATAGATTCAAGTACTAGATACTCAAGATGTCCATAACCGGGGACACGGCTAACCATGATTAGTTTATACACTCTGCAGAGGTTTGCGCACTTTTCCCCACAAGACTCGACCACATCCATGATCGGATGATCAAGACATAGCCGTTCTGAAGCATTAACTCTCTACTCCGCGTAGACAGTACCACCTACATCCCTCTACATCTGCTAGTCTACCTCTTCAAGAGCTCACACAACTTACTCAACTATGCCAGAGCCCATAATGGCTTGTGGCTGCACACTGAAGGTTCTAGCATGAATAATCATATGATCCCTTTGAGCCTTGGTGGCATTCCATAGGATAATCACACGGGTACTCCGTGATTACCAAAAACAGGCAACACTGGGTTCCCCAGGTGCCTCAACCAATCCACCCAGATGTATATTAAAGTTGCCACCTTAATATTATCCATGATTAAAATAACTCTCAACCTCCATGTGTGAATCACGATCCAATCCCCGTCTACGAGCATGGAAAAGCAATAATAAGCATAACATATATTCCTGGGGTGATAAAAAAGGTATTAGGTTCCTACCTGAAGCACTACAACCAAAACCACATGTTCCCAATCCTACTCGTGCAAATATTTGAGGGGCAATACTAATGCATAGTAAAAAAATGGGTACAAAAGAGTATGATCAAAGTGTAACTTGCCTTGCTGACGATCTGCAAACTCTAGGGATTCATAGTAACAAACTTCGTACTCCGGGTAATCTAGCGTAAACAAACAATAACATACATAAGAAATCACTCAATCGAAACACGAGAAAAACCAAGAAAAGATCCAAATCGAACACGAAACAAGCAAACGTCTTAAACTAACAAGATTCAAAACCTAACAACAATATTAATCATGTGGAATAGATCTTAGCAGTAGGTACAAGTCATTAGCTATGATTCGTAAAAAGATTCAACTCAAACGGAGCACCGAAACTCAAAATACGAACAAAACAAGAACTAATCTGGACTAAAGTCAAATTTTACAGTACCAAAATCATATTCAAGTTGGTTAACTAAAAAGAGGGGTTCAAGTCAAAGATTTTGGTGCTGGTTTCATCTAATTTGGATAAACGTGTAAAAAGTTATACTAGTTTGAAAATCAGGGGCAGAATCGTGATAAAAATAATCGCGGATAAGTCCCTGGCCAAAAATAAAATAAAAATAAAAATCTATCGGACGAACGTCCGCTAATAGGGACAGACCAACAAATTCGTTCGTTATTAGATCTAAACAATCGAACATTCACAAAACAGCTCTAAACCGACAAAACCGGGAAAAACCGATCTATTAAAAAAACAAACTAGACCTAGGGTTTACCGAAAATAAACTGACAAAAAAACCGGACAAAACCGGCGGCGCCGGCGGGATTCGAACGGCGGCGGGCGGCGTGGTCACGGGGAGGCGGCGGGGCTCCGAGGGCGGCGGCGTTGGCGAGGCGACGGTGGGACAAACACGACGGGGGCGCTACGGCAGGCGGCGGGTGCTGCTGCTTGCTGCTGCGGGCGGCGGTGGTGCTGGTGGTAGCGAGAGGGGTCGGAGCGGCGGCTTATAAAGCCTCGGGGGAGGGGGGCGTGCTTGCGGGAGGGGGCAGGCGGCGGTGATTTCCGAGCTGGACTCCAGGCGGAGTACTCCAGCGGCACGGCAGCGCGGCACGGATGCGGTTGGCACAAGCGGGCCGACTGGGCTTCGACCCAGTTCGGTCCGGAGAGTTTTTTTTAAATAATTCCACAGAAGAAAATCCTAAAAAAATAAAAAAATATCTAAAAAAATGCCACAAACAATTTTCACCGTCTAAATAAAATATTTAGAACAAAGTGAACATTTTTCTGGCCTAAAAATGCAATTTTAAAAAATGCATATTTTTTAATTCGAATAAAATAGCAAATAAAATCCAAATAAAATAATTATTGGATTTTAACATTTTTTCTCCAATATTTCTTTTATTTTGGAGAAGTCATTTTTATCTCCTCTCATTTATTTTAATATTCGAAATATTCGGAGATAAAAAAATATTAAAACCAAAATGATCCTCTTTTCAAATTTGAGAAAAATTCAAATATGAAAATTTATGAAGTCTCCAACTCTCTCCGTGGGTCCTTGAGTTGCTTAAGATTTCTAGGATCACAACCAAAATGCAAAAAAATATGATATGCATATGATGACCCAAGTATAACATCCTAATTGAAAATTGGGATGTTACACCCATTTACAATGCGGATCGTTCATAGGCCGAAATTCGGACGGGCCGTAAATGCGTCGAACTACTACACGGGCCTTTAACAGGCCAGAAGTTCGGTCGGGCATGATTAGTGTCATTTTTATATGGGTCATTAATGGGCCCGATGTGACATTGGGCCACGTATGGCCAATGGATTTCGTCTGATGATAACAGGCTAAAAATCACAACAGGTTGAAAGTGGCCCAAATCTATAGTGGGCCTCTAACAGGCTGAATGTCAGACATGGACGAATATGACCCAAATCCTTCACGGTCGTTTATGGGCCGAAAGTTTCAACGGCCTGTAAATGGGCCCAAATGAAGCAGGACCATTAACAGGCCGGAAATACACCGGGCCGTAATTCGGCCCAAATACTTAGTGGCTGTTAACGGGCCAGAAGTGACCATGGGCCGCGATGATGACAAGTATAGGACGGGCCGTTGATGGACCGATTTGACACTAGCCGTACGGGCCTTAACTAAGAATGTTGGGCCTTTAGCTGGGCCGGCCCATTATGGTCTGCAAAATCTTGTGGGCCTTTAGCTGGGCCGGCCTATTATGGTCCGCTAAATCTTGTGGCCCTTTAGTTGGTCCGGCCTATTTAAACTTTGTGGGCCACTTTTGGGACCGTACATGTGTCAACATATCATAGGCGCATCTCGACCATTGGATGAGTGACACATGTGCCAACGCGGAGCTGACATGTGGTTCCGTCGGCCAGTGAGAATTATACATGTGGAAAATCAGCATTGGTCATGGCTGTTAGCGGGTTATCGGATCCAAAATTGGATCCGATAGCTTAACGGCATCCCGTTACGATGGATGCCACGTGTCGATCACCCTTGACGAAAGCACTTCTATGGCGCGCGATTTATCGTCATGGAAGTGGACACTTCCGTGATGATAATTTTAGTAATGTCATGGAACACTTCTACGACCGAACGGGTATGACAATCTTGATTTTGTCATAAAATCGTCATGGATGTACATGCATGACAGAAAACATGACCTACTGTGCCAAACGCATTGACGGAGTCCTGGATTAAGGGGTCTGATACGTCCATTTTCCATCATGCTTTTATATCGATAGTTATTGCATTATGGACTGTTATTACACATTATGTCACAATACTTATACCTATTCTCTCTTATTTTACAAGGTTTACATGAAGAGGGAGAATGCCGACAGTTGGGATTCTGGGCTGGAAAAGGAGCAAATATTGGAGGCCTATTCTGCACAGCTCCAAAAGTCATGAAACTCCACGAAAGTCATTTTGGGAATTAATAAAAAATATTGAGCTGAAGAAATACCAGAGGGGGGCCACCCACCGTCCACGACGGTGGGGGCACGCCCTACCCCCCTGGGTGTGCCCCCCCTGCCTCGTGGGCAACCCGGCAGCCCTCCGGTGCCCATCTTCTGCTATATGAAGTCTTTTACCCTGGAAAAATCTTAAGCAAGCTTACAGGACGAAACTCCCCCGCCACGAGGCGGAACCTTGGCAGAACCAATCTAGGGCTCCGGCGGAGCTGTTCTGCCGGGGAAACTTCCCTCCGGGAGGGGGAAATCATCACCATCGTCATCACCAACGATCCTCTCATCGGGAGGGGGTCAATCTCCATCAACATCTTTACCAGCACCATCTCCTCTCAAACCCTAGTTCATCTCTTGTATCCAATCTTTGTACAAAAACCTCAGATTGGTACCTGTGGGTTGCTAGTAGTGTTGATTACTCCTTTAGTTGATGCTAGTTGGTTTATTTGGTGGAAGATCATATGTTCAGATCCATAATGCATATTAATACCCCTATGATTATGAACATGAATATGCTTTGTGAGTAGTTACGTTTGTTCCTGAGGACATGGAAGAAGTCTTGCTATTAGTAGTCATGTGAATTTGGTATTCGTTCGATATTTTGATGAGATGTATGTTGTCTTTCCTCTAGTGGTGTTATGTGAACGTCAACTACATGACACTTCACCATTACGTGGGCCTATAGGAAGGCATTGGGAAGTAAGAAGTAGATGATGGGTTGCTAGAGTGACAGAACCTTAAACCCTAGTTTATGCATTGCTTCGTAAGGGGCTGATTTGGATCCAGTTGTTTCATGCTATGGTTAGGTTTACCTTAATACTTCTTTTGTAGTTGCGGATGCTTGCAATAGGGGTTAATCATAAGTGGGATGCTTATCCAAGAAAGGGCAGTACCCAAGCACCGGTCCACCCACATATCAAATTATCAAAGTAACAAACGCGAATCATATGAGCGTGATGAAAACTAGCTTGACGATAATTCCCATGTGTCCTCGGGAGCGCTTTTCTCTATATAAGAATTTGTCCATGCTTGTCCTTTGCTACAAAAAGGATTGGGCCACCTTGCTGCACCTTATTTACTTTCATTGCTTGTTACCCGTTACAAATTATCTTATCACAAAACTATCTGTTATCGATAATTTCAGTGCTTGCAGAGAATACCTTATTGAAAACCGCTTGTCATTTCCTTCTGCTCCTTGTTTGGTTTGACACTCTTACTTATCTTATCGAAAAGACTGTGATAGATCCCCTGCACTTGTGGGTCATCAAGTCTCTTTTCTGGCGCCGTTGCCGGGGAGTGAAGCGCCTTTGGTAAGTGGAACTTGGTAAGGAAACATTTATATAGTGTGCTGAAATTTACTGTCACTTGTTACTATGGAAACTAATCCTTTCAGGGGCTTGTTTGGGGTATCTTCACCCCAACCAGTAGAGCAAAGAGTTGCTCCTCAACCTACTGAACCTACTGAAAATGTTTACTTTGAAATTCCTGCGGGTATGGTAGAGAAACTGTTAGCTAATCCCTTTACAGGAGATGGAACATTGCATCCCGATTTACACCTAATCTATGTGGATGAAGTTTGTGGATTATTTAAGCTTGCAGGTATGCCCGATGATGTTGTCAAGAAGAAGGTTTTCCCTTTATCTTTTAAGGGAGATGCATTGACATGGTATAGGCTATGTGATGATATGGGATCATGGGACTACAAACGATTGAAATTGGAATTTCACCAGAAGTTTTATCCTATGCATCTTGTTCATCGTGATCATAATTATATATATAATTTTTTGCCTTGCAAAGGAGAAAGCATCGCTCAAGCTTAGGGGAGTCTTAAGTTAATGTTATATTCATGCCCCAATCACGAGCTCTCAAGAGAAATGATTATTCAAAAAATTTATGCTCGGCTTTCTCCCAACAATCGCTCCATGCTCGATACTTCTTGTGTTGGGTATTTTATGATGAAGACTATTGAATTCAAATGGGATTTATTGGAAAGAATTAAACGCAAACCTGAAGATTGGGATATCAACAAAGGTAAGGAGTCAGGTATAACACCT
Organism: Triticum dicoccoides; assembly: GCF_002162155.2. Classification (NCBI taxonomy): domain Eukaryota; kingdom Viridiplantae; phylum Streptophyta; class Magnoliopsida; order Poales; family Poaceae; genus Triticum; species Triticum dicoccoides. The sequence goes on along the minus strand of NC_041393.1, from coordinate 310,231,646 downwards.
AAGTTTGATTGTGGTAAATCTTTGATGGATACCAATGCTTTTCGTGGATTTAGCACTAAATATGGACTTGACCTGAGATAGTAGCTTCTTTCTGTGAATCTGCTACTCATGTTGACCTCCCTAACGAGAAGTGGTTTAAATGTAATCCTCCCACTGAAGTAAAAGTAGCTGCACCTATTAAAGTTGAAGAAAAGACTATCACTTATAATGATCCTATTGTTCCTACTACTTATGTTGAGAAACCACCTTTTTTTGACTGTACACAGTAGGGCAAAGCCCCACTGCAATTTTTATATTAATTAATAAGAAACAAGGGTCCAACAGTAAAGAGGCTTGAGGTAAGCCAGGAAAAAAAAGAAAAACAGAAAAAAAAACAAAAAAATTATTACAGTACAAGGTTATCAAGCCAAGTACAGAAAGCTCTGGCATAGCTCTTTTTCACTCTAAATCTTAGCAGGTTAAGCTCATCAAGGAAAATGACTTTCCACCTCTGAATGGAAGGCTGAATGGCTTGAAAGATCAGATTATTTCTTGAGATCCAAATGGCCCAAGAGGCTATAATGATGATTTCCATGAAGAATGGAACATGAAGTTTCTGCCTGAGATCCTCAAAAGCTTCAAGCACAGTAACATTAGCTTGTCTGGAAGGGCGTATTATATCCCAACACTGGGCTGCAAAAGGGCAGGTCCAGAATAGATGATGTAAGATTTCCTCCTGAGGAAAATTGTTGATAGCTCAGTTGTAGCTTGCCAAATGGAAAGTTTTCCTGCGAAGAAGATTCCTAGTGTTGAGCCTGTCATGAAGTAATCTCCAAAAAACACCTTGTGCTTCAGCTGACATGAGCTATTCCAAATCCAATTGAAATGTTGGGGCACTATTTTAACACCCATCATTACTTTATAGGCCTTAGCAACTGAGTACTGCTCATTACCCCAAATGTAGCTCCAAGTGTCAGTGCAATCCAGGGAGCCAGAAGCCCTTAAAGAACAACAAATATCTTCCATGCTTTCAAATTCCTAGAAGGCTTGCACAGTGAGAGGTATTCAGTATGAATAATGGTGTGCACAGTAGTGTTCTGGTCCTTCACAAATGAGAAGAGGTGGGGGAACAAGTCATGTAAACAAGCTGAATGCCACAGATCAGACCAAAATAGAGCACTTTTACCATCTCCTATGTGACATCTGGCCAAGGATTTGAAATTATCAATGAGCTTGAGATTTTCCTTCCACCAAAAGGAACCAACTCAATTACTGCCAGGCAACAGATTATTTGCATAATAAGTTCCCAAATCAAGTTAACCCATGGAATGTTATGCCTATTATAGAACTTGTGCAGGTTCTTGAGAAGCAGAGCTTTGTTTTGAACAAAGATATCCATCACCCCTAGTCCTCCTTGATCCTTAGGTCTACAAACAGTACTCCAAGCCACCATGGCAGGTCTGTGATCTTCTAGGTCAGGTCCTCTCCAGAGACAGTGCGTCAACAACTTGATAGCTTGGGATTTGATGGTGGCAGGCACATCAAGGCATCCCATTAGATAAATCAACAGAGAGTTTAAAACAGATTTTACAAGCAACAATCTCCCAACCAGTGTCATGAAAGAAGATAGACCCACAAGCTTCTTCTACAGTCTTGTGACAAGAGGAAAGAATTGCTCCATAGTAGGTTTATGAAGGCCCAATGGTGTACCCAAATACTGAATTGGGAAAGATTCTCTTTTGCAATGAAAAATATTTGTCAAAATTTCCACCTTGTCCTCTGGCACATTGATTGGGATAAGACTTGATTTGTTGTAATTCACTTTAAGGACAGTAGCATCTGCAAAAGTATTAAGAAGTGCTTTGAGGCAATGAAGTTGCTTTGCATCAGCTTTTAGGAGAACCAGAGTGTCATCAACATACTGGACAATGGGAAAGTCAGGACATGATTGCACTTGTAGAGGTGAAGAAAGTAGACCCAGGTGCATGGCCTTGTTGAGAATTGACTGAAGCAAGTCTGCAACAAGCACAAATAATAGTGGTGATAGAGGATCTCCTTGCCTGACCCCTAAGACAGTAAAACTTCTTGCCAGGAACCCCATTAATCATGATAGCAGATGATGCAGAAGTGAACAACATTTTAATCCAGTTGATCCATCTGTCTTGAAAACCTTTGGCCTTTAAGATCTCCAAAATTGCTTGATGTTCAATGGTGTCAAAAGCCTTTTCAAAGTCTAGTTTAAGCACAACAATTTCTTCTTTGGACTTATGGCATTGATGCAGATACTCATATGCCCAACCCAAACAATCATGAATGGACCTTTCCTTGAGGAAACCATATTGGTTAATGTGCACCAGTTTGAGAATTACTTTCTGTAGCCTGTTAGCTAACAACTTAGTGACCAGTTTAAGACAACAATTAAGGAGAGAAATGGGCCTGAAGTCATTTGCTGTCATTGGTGTGCTTCCTTTAGGAATTAAGGTGATGTAGGAAGTGTTTAAGCTCTCAACTGAGATTTTCCCAGCATGAAAATCTTGAATAAATCTAAGCACATCCCCTTTAATAATATCCCAACAAGATTTCAAGAACTCATTGTTGAAACCATCTGGACCTGGTGATTTGTCAAGTGGAAGATCCTTGACAACATCATTAATTTCCTCTTCAGTGAAGGGTAACTCCAAGTTATCAAAAAGAGTTTGATCCTGCCTGGGACCAAAAAGGGATTCCAAATTGAAGTGCATTGAGGTTTTGTGAGATGTGCCCATTCTTTTCTTGTAAGCTTCCCATAGGATTGCAGCTTTCCCAACATGATCTGAAATTTCAACTTGATCCTCATTTTGAAGTACAGCAATATGATTATGCCTGTAATTGATTGAGGCTTTAGTATGGAAGAATTTTGTGTTTTCATCTCCAAATTTGACCCCCTTAATTTTTTCCCTTTGCTTCCAGTAAATCTTTTGCTTCCTGAGAAGAATGAGCAGCTGCTCTTTTAAGATATCCCTGCAGTTCCACTCATGAATGTCCAAATCTCTGAATTCCTCAAAAAAATCCCAAAGAAAGATGAGGTCATTAAGCTTGGCAATCTGGGCTTTTAAGCAAGATAAAGACCTGTCCCACAACTTCAGAGCTCTTCTCAAGTTCTTAAATTTAGCATTCAAATTTTTTACAGCATCAAGATTCCCCACTGGGATGCTCCAAGCAGCAGCAACCACTTGTTTAAAGTCTGAATGTTGCAGCCAATAGTTTTCAAACCTAAACACTCTTGCTTTAGGAATAGAAGTACCAATTTTAATGACACAGGGCAAGTGATCAGATATAGGTTTTGCAAGAGGTAGCACTATGGTGTTTGGGAAAGTGGTCATCCAGGAGGCAGAAGTAAAAAACCAATCCAATTTGACCAAAAGAGGGTCATGCTGCATGTTGCTCTAACTGAACTTTCTACCCTGCAAAGGTAATTCAATTAAACCCCGATTGCTGATTGCCTCATTGAACAGAAGAATGCCATTAACATCTCCACCAGGTCTGTTTCTCAGAAGGGGCTCTCATGAGATTAAAGTCCCCCATAAGAATCCAGTCCACATCTGCAGGCATGTGAATATTCATTAACCAATTAATGAAGTCAATCTTGTCCTGAGGGTCACAGGGACCATATATGTTAGATAGAATCCATGACTGATTGGATAACAAACTGGTGAATTGAATTGAGAGTGAGAATCTGTTTTGATCAATAACTTCTCCTGTAAACAGAGATCCATTCCAAGCAACTAGCAGCCCCCAAGAAGCTCCAACAGATGGGAGGAAAGCAAATTTGTTAATTCTGTTTGGACAGAATTTTTTTTATGTAAGCTGCATCAAAAGACTCTCTTTTAGTTTCTTGAAGACACAAGATGCTACAGTCACTCGCCTCAATTTTCTGCTTAATAGCCAACCATTTATCTTCAGAGTTCATCCCTCTAATATTCCAGTTGAGGATGTTCCAATTTCTATTTGTGTTATTCATGAGAACAATAGTAGTTTCTGCAGCAGAAATCAAGCACCAGCACTTGATAACCAAGGGCACATACATGAAGTTGAGGAAGGACAAAAAGCATAACAGCATAAAGCACAACACATCACAATAGCAGCACAACATCCATGAATCATACATCATATAGGTCTTAATAATAGAGTACACAAGCAAATCCACAAGTTCCATAAAGTACCATTCTCCCAGCAATACAATATTCATTGAGAAATCCCAGTAAGAACAACATGGTCCAAATATACTACCCCAAAAGGCCCTATTCCAACTGATGGCAGCTAACATCAAGAATAGTTGGATGGGTTGTCCTCTCAAGTGACCAAGGGCACCTTGGTCACCTCCTCATCTTGCCTTCTCCCGGGCTTCTTAGCCAGCTTATCCTCCAGTTTCCTCTTAGCAACCTTGCAGAAAGAGGCAGTGAGGTTTTTAACAACTGACTTTGGAACGATTGGAGGGGCAGCATTGCAAAGCAGGCATTCAGAATTTGTGCAAGAATTTCTTTTATAACCAGCATTATCCTTTTTGATTCTATCACTTCTCCTTACCTCAGTTTCAACCAGGGGGGTCTTCCCACTCCTTCTTTTCCTCAGATTTTCAGAACCAAAAGGCTGCAATAAGTCCCGGGACTCCACATCATGCACATTGGAAGCTAGTCCAATATTTTCCTTGCCCTTGTCTTTGTTAAGTTGGCCCTCAATGTCAATGGCCTGACAAATAGGTGCATGAGAAGCAGGACACTTATGAGAGATGTAAAATATAAAAGCATGGTCCATGTTTTCCACAGCAGAGACAAGTTCGCACATTCCAGACTTCAACATTTTAACAGTCCATTCAAACTCATCAGGTGAAAGAAGTAGGTGGACAATAAAGTTAAACCAACTTACAGGAATGTAGACAGTGAAGGAACTCTTATTGTCCATAGATTACTCCTGAAAGTGCTTTTTCCACAACAAAAGACCTTCTTCAGAGACAACAAGATCATTATTAGCAGAAGCAGCAAGTTGAATATATTTCAATCCAAGAAGAGAATGAGCCATGGTGAAATGCTCATCAATTTGGTTCACCCAGTTACCTTGGAACCCAGGTTGCAAATCCTCCAAGTTTACAACTGGCTCAAGGCTTCCTCTTGAAGTAGTGATGTGTCCACGGTTGTAATCTATGGCTCCTTCTGAGGAGCCAACAGCCTGATGATGCAGAAAACTTTCAGAAGCGTCTGAGTCTGCCAAGGGCAAGGAAGAAACCAAACTTGGTTCCCCATCCTCTCCAACATGTTGAGCATTGGCATTAGAGTCTAGAACTTGACCAACAGAAATGACAGCAGGTGCAGCTGACCCCTCAAAGCTAGGAGAAGGATTGACTTCAACAAGCTGCATGTCATTTGCAACATTTTGAGCTTGAGGAAGTTTAGCATGCAGAGCAGCATCCAGGTTCTGATCTTGCAGCATGGGAGGCTCGTCATCATCAGATCCATATGCTTGTATAATATTCTGGAGTCCATTTACAACCACAATGGCAGTAGGTAAAGCAGCCTGGTCAACAATTATAGGTTGAATGATCCCAGGAATTGCAGGTGGCAGAAACATGTTGGAATTGTCTCCTTCAGAAAAAGAAATGTCTGAAGATAAACTAATGTTACTAACTGCAGGAAGCAGTTCTTCTCCATCATCCCATGCCATCTCTTCTTGCTGCACAGCATCTAAGAGATCCTCCAAACCTGCATTCTGGTTGTTCTGCACTGGCATGTTCCATTGCTCCCAATTTTCCTCATTTTGAACTTCAAAGGCATTGTTGTTAACAACATCATTGAGAAAATCATTGCCATGTGCAGCATCTTTAGGAAGAGGGTGTGGATCAACATTTTCAGGAGGAATTGGATCCTCATCTGCAGGCCCCCCACCAAGAACCTCACTGGCCAGAACTTCAATAGAAGAGGACCAGCCATCTTCCTCGAACTCATCCCCTTCAGACCACCTCATACTTTTAGGAATAATTCCCAGATTCATCACTCTAGCTTTCACGACAATCCGTCCCATGTGATCGTCCTCCTTAGCCCAAGAAATCATACGGTGAAACTTACTGACAGCACAAGCAAGATCTTCAGTGTTTCGAAAGTCGAAAGGCACTCCAGTCATTAATAACCAAACAGTCCGAATGCACCCTTCTATGATTTCTGCCCTCGTCATGCTTAACAAACGTGATGAACACATCACCAAATTCATGAGGGCTGTCCAGCACCAACTTATCTCTGTCTCTAACCCTCGTCAGATGCACATAAGCCTCACCGAAAGGACAATGTTGAACATCTCTCAGCCCTCACTGCCTATGCTCAACAATGAACTCCTCAAGAACATCTCTTACATTGGGAAAAGGAGCATCGACGGGGAGCGGATGGATTGTTGCAATCGCCCAGTCTTCGTGACGACGAGGCCGATGCGGGAGTACCACCCGCGCAACTCCATTGCGGCCAGGGACTTGCTGAATATCAAACCCATGTGGCACAAATGGCCGTGGATCAATCGGAATATTTGCCATCAACGGCGCCGCACTAGCACTGACTGTCGATGGCGAGCTAGAGGTGAGCAGAGCAGGGTTTGAGAGTGAGAAGAAACAAAGGAGTGGGGCGCAGAAGTTGAGGAGGCAAGGGCAATTCGCGGCTGAAAATTAGGAAAAGATCCCTTACAAAGCTCACTCAAAGAGGAAACCACCGAAGGGTCCCGGGCCGGCCCTGAAGATGAAAACCAGTCTTGAACCGCATCCAAATCCCAAGCCTCAGCTGGTGGGCTGGGGAAAGTGGCAAAACGAAGAAAATGAAAAAGCCCAGGAAGCTTTTTCTCAAAACACTCTCTGGCAAAATGGCCCAAGTTGCCGCAAGCATAGCACTGAATGGAGTCATTTGAAAAACCCTGATTTCCGCTCTGTGATACCGCAGCGTTAACCCCTCCATAAGTATTAGGCTCGTGCATTAATTGCTCATTATTGTCCTGAACCTCATTATTGCAGGATGTCAGAATCCCCGCGAGACGAGAAAAAAGCGATGGCCGGAGTTGATCACCGGAGACATTGCCGGCGGCCGCCCACGGGCGAAAACCGCTAGTAACCAGAGTCCAGGAATTTTCCTCTTCACGATAGTAAAGCTTCTCTTCCCGAATCTAGTTGGGGCCGCCAAAACCCCACAGATTAAAAACTAATTTAAAATCCTTTTCGATCACACGACCATGATTATAAATTTCAAAGCAACAGAGAACTTGAAAGATCTATCCTTGAGATGATGCACACGGAACCCTTGAGGATACCCACCGAAACAAGATTGGAGAGTGATACTAATGGTGTGGCAATGCAAACGAAACCGAGCCCGGCAAAATGAAACCACCAAAGTGAACTCACGTTGACGAAAACCAGGGGAGAACACCACTGGATGACCAAATTTTTGCCTCATCGAGAGTTGAAACTCTTTACCTCGAGCAAAGTTGAGCGTAGGAGGCTCCATATTCCACTCCCGTGGCCCGCCTCTTCCACTGAAGAAAAAGTGGTGATACCCACCCGACAGGAGACAAGATCAGAGATGATGTGGCCGCCGGCGCCGGAGTGGCAGCCGGCGGGAGGGGGAGGTGGCCGCCGGGGGTGGAGTGGCCACCGGTGGTAGTCGCCGAGGAGGAGCCTAGAGGAGCCTAGAGGAGCCTAGAGCTCAAGTAGTGATTGTGGCCAAAGAAGACGGCACGGGTAGTGAGGATGAAGAGGATGGTCGAGGCGATGTGAGCAGTGATTGCGGCCAAAGAAACCACCTTTCCCTGTTAGAATAAAGGATCATGCTAAAGTTTCAACTGTAGTTCGTAAGAGTAATACTAGAACATATACACCACCTGAGCAAATTAAAGTTGAACCTAGTATTGCTATGGTTAAAGATCTCTTGGCCGATAATATTGATGGGCATGTTATTTACTTCTATGATGAAGCTGCTAGAATTGCTAGACCGGATAATAAACATAAACATAGACCTGTTGTAGGCATGCCTGTTATTTCTATAAAAATAGGAGATCATTGTTATTATGGCTTATGTGATATGGGTGCTAGTGCGAGTGCAATACCTCATTCCTTATATGAAGAAATTATGCATGATAGTGCACCTGCTGAGATAGAAGGTATTGATGTTACTATTAAACTTGCCAATACAGATACTATTTCACCAATTGGGATTGTTAGAGATGTTGAAGTTTTGTGTGGGAAAGTTAAATACCTTGCTGATTTTCTTGTTCTTGGTTCCCCAGAAGATGATTTTTGTCCCATTATATTTGGTAGACCCTTCTTGAATACTGTTAATGCTAGGATAGATTGCGAAAAGGATGTTGTTACGATTGGCTTAGGGGATATGTCTCATGAGTTTAATTTTGCTAAGTTTCGTAGACAACCCCATGATAAAGAATTGCCTAGTAAGGATGAAATTATTGGTCTTGCTTCTATTGTCGTGCCTCCTCATGATCCTTTAGAACAATATTTGCTAGACCATGAAAAGGATATGTTTATGAATGAAAGAAGGGAAATAGATGAAATATTATTTAAATAGGGACCTATTTTGAAACTCAACTTTCCTGTTGAAATCCTAAGGGATCCTCCTCCACCCAAGGGTGACCCCATGTTTGAGCTTAAACCATTACCTGATACTCTTAAATATGCTTATCTCGATGAAAAGAAGATATATCCTGTTATTATTAGTTCTAACCTTTCAGAGTAGGAAGAGGAAAGATTATTGAAAACTCTGAAGAAGCACCGTCCTGCTATTGGATACACTCTTGATGATCTTAAGGTCATTAGTCCCACGCTATGCCAACCCAAAATAAAATTGGAGGAAGACGCCAAACCAGTTATTGATCACCAACGGCGGTTAAACCCTGCGATGAAAGAAGTGGTAAGAAAGGAAATACTAAAGCTCCTTGAGGCAAGTATAATTTATCCCGTTGCTGACAGTCAGTGGGTAAGTCATGTCCATTGTGTCCCTAAGAAGGGAGGTATTACTGTTGTTCCTAATGATAAAGATGAATTCACCCCGCGAAGAATTATTACATGTTATAGGATGGTAAATGATTTCCGTAAGTTAAATAAAGCTACTAAAAAAGATTATTACCCTTTACCTTTTATTGATCAAATGCTAGAAAGACTATCCAAACATACACATTTTTGCTTCCTAGATGGTTACTCTGGTTTCTCTCAAATACCTGTGTCAGAAGAGGATCAAGAAAAGACCACTTTTACTTGCCCTTTCGGTACTTTTGCTTATAGACGTATGACTTTTGGTTTATGTAATGCACCTGCTACCTTTCAAAGATGCATGATGGCTATATTCTATGACATTTTGTGAAAATATTTGTGAGGTATTCATGGATGATTTCTCCGTTTGTGGATCCTCTTTTGATCATTGCTTGAGCAACTTGAACGAGAAGTACGGGCCAAGACTTATAATGTTGGCGAACTCGTTCTACGCTTGCCGGAGAAGAAAAAGCACAAACTCAAGCCCAAGTGGGAGGGTCCCTTCATCATTGACGAAGTCCTCACCGGAGGAGCGTACGTCCTGCGTGCTGCATCAGACAATCGCCCGGAGCCATACCCATGGAACACGGCCAGACTCCGAAGATTCTATGCCTAGTGCTGGACTCTTTGTTCGTCTCCTTTCTCCCTTTTGTTTCCATTATTTATTTTCCTCTCTTTTCACCCCTTTTTTAGCATTAAAGCTCTCATGCGGCTAAACCGTACACCTACGACACACACATTTTCAAATATGTATGTCAATTATACCTAGGGACTTCTTGTACAGAAGCTTATTATTATTATTTTCCGGGCATCAAGTTCACCACATATGTGTCTTTTCCGCGTATGTACCTTTTCTTCGCCATTATATGCATCGATATGACTTAAGTTTTGGCCAAGCTGGGTTGCTTGGGTCCTGTGCATATGCCCTACGTTCCCGTTACTTCGGTTAGGGCATAAAGGGAGCACCTCTGCAATTGTTACTGCCGGGTCATCCGGATGTGTACCTCATACTGGGTGAAGCCGAAAGCTAGCATTCTTAAAGGAATATTTGGTCAGCGGACTAAAGATGTTCTTTACTCGTTACACTATGAACCACCAGATGTTATGTATGCTGTGATTTTTTCAATCACAGTTCGAACATGCACGTTAACGCATGCTGACCCAGGGAAAGGAACCCTTAACGGAACTATTCTCTCTAGAAGATGTTTCTTACGATCAAAATTTAATATAAAATAGCTAGCCGTATACTTGTTTGTTCAAGCAACTATGACCCATATGCCTGGTTTGCACGCATACACCGGTCTACCTTACCGAGCGGGTATTTGGAAACACTCCGCACCTTCGGGTCCAGAGGTCGAAGTGAAAAGGTCCGCCATGACAATCGTTTTACAATACGGCTAGGGACAAATTTGTCAATTGAAGTACATAGTCACTTGGACTCAAAAACTTCTTCCTCTATGCCATCTAACAGGCTATCTAGCCTACAATCCTCTTGGGAATACTTGGCGGGTACTTGTACCTGGTCATATACCAAACTAACGGGAATTTCTTTTCCATCTGACCCTAGAGGTCCGACCCGGGCCATGTGATTCGGATCGAGCTTGGTATACCGTGTTTTCACCATGGCCCAGGCCTCTCGCGCACCTTCCCGGCATGCCGATATCTTCCATAATCGGAAGCGCCGCCGTGCTCCCTTGAATAGCTATACAAGATCCTCCATACTTCCTGGAGGGGAGTCAGATGGCCATCAGGCCTTGGAAATACTTTGCATCCCCTGCTGAGCTCTTTCATGCATTTGCGACAGCTCTTATAGTAGACCGCCTAAAGATCCGGACATCTCCTCTTCGGGACGGTCGGTCAGCATACCTGCAGACATAACTTTGTTAGTTCCTTTCCTCGCCGAACTACGTGAAGGTAAGTTTGAACACATACTAAATATGCCGCCTCGTAGCCTCTTATTTTCCTTCACGGAGTCAACCAGCTAGGCCCGAACGTCTTTTAGTTCCACGCCCAGCTCGGTGTTGGAATCCTGGAGTTTGTTTTTCTCCTCCCGGACTCGTGTTCATATACGTTCGTGCCCGGCCAGCTGCCTTTGAGCTTCTGGACCTCCTGCCTGTGCAACTTCCGATACCTCTCCCGGATGATCTGACGACTCTTCCATAAGATATGCACCTGTATTAATAATCCTGGTATATTATTATGTTTTCTTGACGGAGGGTATCATTACCAAACACTGCCTTTTTGTATTTCTCCAATTTGGTGGTAGCAGTGGCTACCTGGGTCCGACACTTTTCTAGGTCCTGAGACAACATGTTGTTCTTCTCTGTGGGCACCTGGATATACAACGACCCTCAAATCAATTACATCAATTGCTTCAAGTCTCGGGGGCTACTGGTATATAATTATCAGAATTGTACAAGTGTGTACTTACCCGCACATCTTTCAAATATTGGTCAGTGGCTCTGGTAAGCCCATCTCGAGAAGCTAGGATGTATGCATCACCCGAGATGAAGGCGTTGAAAGCCTTTTCTGAAAAAACGGGGTCATGAAGAGCGGCCCGCCAGCGCCGATGATTCATGGCGCTTTCCACTTCAGAGTTTGTGATGGATACATCATCTGAATCCTCTACAGAAGGACAATCCGGTGTCACTCCCGCGTCAGCCTCAGTCCTTGAGACAGGGTCCGGAATCTAGCTAGTGGAGGCATGACTGGCAGGATCCCCGGACATAGTCCGGCAAACGTTTTTCCTGATAAGACACAATGGATAGCGTCACACTTCAATGTGACAGCCAAGGAGCATATTTAAAAAACCGTACCTCTTTGATGAAGGCTCGGCCGTGTTTTTATTTGCCTTCCTCTTAGGAGGCCTGCCCGACATAGGCGCCGCTCTCTTGTGAGTCGCCTCAGGTGCAGCGTGGCGTGCTGATCGCCTCCCCTTTGGAGCACAAGATAGTGCGGCGGGTGAGGCAGAATGAGGAAATTCTTTTGAAGGAGAAGTCTCCTGATTACTTACATGTGAGGAAGGGAGAAGGCCAGGATAGTCAGTTGTGATGGCCACTTCCGTGTCGTCATGGATCGCCTCGTAGAACACTCCATCCTCGAGCTCCACGAATATATCCGGATCCTCTTTGAATCCAGGGTCAAGGGCCCAGTTGTGGTCCTCTAGCTGTGGTGCGGGGCTGTGGAGCTCCTTGGTGATCTTCCGCCATTCCTGTTACAAATGGACGGATTAATATTTATGGAAAGTGACTCAAGGAGTAAACTGAGTGGAGTAGTGGGATGGAAACTCACCCAACTGGGAGGGTTGTACATGGAAAATCCATCTCTGCACTTAATGCGGATGAACTCCTCTTTCTCCCAAAGCAGCGGGGGTATCCGGACCCTTCCGACCGCAGCGGGTGGCGTCATCTTCTCCGTTATAGTGCCACATGGGATGCCCTCCGTATTGGAGTGGCTGGACCCCCCGTACTATGGATGTCGCCATAACCTCGACTATTGACAATCCGAACCAGGCGAGCATCTTTATATTGCTCATCAATTGACAAACTTCCGTGCTATCTTCCTCCCCGAGGCTCCGGGGGTGCCAGCTATGGCATTTCTTCAACGGAGCACTTGAAAATTCGGGAAGACCCATTCGGACTGGGTCGGGAAGGGAGACGTCCTCGATATAGAACCATTCGGAAGGCCACTCTTCGGATGCGTTCTTCGGCGTGCCGGGCAGGTATCCGGTCCCGGCGATGCGCCATACCTCGGCGCCGCCCACTTGAAATATTGATCCCTCTTGATTACGAGGGACGAGGCAAAACAGTTTTTTCCATAATTCAAAATGGGCCTCGCAACCCAGGAATAGCTCACAAAGAGCAACGTAACCCGCAATGTGTAGGATGGAGGCGGGAGTGAAATTGTGCAGTTGGAGGCCATAATACTCCAGAATCCCTCGGAGGAATGGATGGATTGGAAATCCGGCACCTCTCAACAAGTATGGAACAAAGCATACTCGTTGCCCCCTGGATGGGTTTGGGAAATTCTCCGCCTGCGCCCCACCGTCGAAGGAAGCCAATCCGGCTCGAAAGGGGACTAGATCTGCATGGGAAAGAAATCCCTGTGTCTGCAGCTTCACTAGTTGATTGTGGGATATAGAACACTTTTCCCAGTCGCCTTTTTTGGGGCCGTGGGGGCGGGAGGAAGAGCTGGGAGCGCTAGCCATGTTGGAGTGGTTTCTGCTGGAAAGCTCTAAGGATTCCTCGCTTGGTGTGGACTGGATCTGAAGATCCCCATCTCTTTAAATAGAAAACTTTCTTACATGGTCAGGGTGGCATGTGCAAAAAATGCCCCGACCTCTCGTATTCTCTCAACATGTGGAAGCTGAAATCATGAAGGTGTAGAAGCCGATGGGCGCGACATTAAATGAAAAGCTGGATACTGCTCTTTAAGTCAGGTACTATGAAGTAATCGGAGAAGGAACCCGCCTTGCAATGTCGAAGACAATCTGCCCACCGGACATCTCATCATTGAAGCCTGGTTCAGGCTACTGAGGGAGTCCTGGATTAAGGGGTCCTCGGACGGCCGAACTATTAACATGGGACAGACAGTGCTATGAAGATACAAGACAAAAGACTTCTTCCCGTGTCCAGATGGGACTCTCCTTTGTGTGGACGACAAGCTCGGTGATTCATATATGTAGATTCCTTTCTATGTAACCGACTTTGTATAACCCTAGTCCTCTCCGACATCTATATAAATTGGAGGGTTTAGTCCGTAGAGGCAATCACAGTCATAATCACATAGGCTTGACTTCTATGGTCTAGCCATTACGATCTCGTGGTAGATCAACTCTTGTAGTACTCATATTCATCAAGATCAATCAAGCAGGAAGTAGGGTATTACCTCCATAGAGACGGCCCGAACCTGGGTAAACATCGTGTCCCCCGCCTCCGGTTACCATCAGCCTTAGACGCACAGTTCGGGACCCTCTACCCGAGATCCGCCGGTTTTGACACCGACACACGTATCATCACGGATGTGTATTTTTTGTAGTGTTGAAAGTAATCTATAGGAAACTAGTGTTATGTGCTAAAATCATATGCATGTCAACATCTCTCATGTTTTGGTCAAAAGAGCAATTTAGAATCGTCATTTGGCACATAAAAAATCAGATGCAAGATCACCCAGAAAGTTGTACTACTAGTACTAGTACTGTGTGTTAGATGAAAAAACACGATCAAGATCTCCAAAAACATCATCAAGAAGAAATATTACCTGGACTGGCTTAACGAGGGATCCCGGAGAGGCGGTTTTGGATAGGGCGATGGCATTTAGCTTGTCCGCGATAGTCTCGTCGGGGTGCTTGCGCTTCTTCATACCCTGAGCCTCGAAGGTTTCAGCCAGAGCCATAGACATCACTTCAGCCGGTGCTCCAGGCTCCATCAAGAATCTATCAAATAGAAATAAAAGAAAAGAAACCATAATCACAAACCCAAAAAAAGAATAGAGAGGGAGTTATAGGATCAGTCGCAGGGTCGCAAGACCGGGCCTTGGCCAGAATCAACACCATTGATGTGCTCACCTTTTCTTCTTTGGGAGCGAAGAACAATGGCAGAAGCGCGTCGGGGTTTTCTTGAAGAAATGAGGAACAAGATGAGGGAGAAGCAAGTTGGGGTTTACTGCAAGAGAGGAAGCTAAGGGTTAAGAGTGAAATGATGGTTGCTTCGTCCGTCCCACTTACTGCTGGAAAGGTGGGGTTTTTATGATTGACGGCTCATTGGGAATTACTACGGCGCTTCGACCAGGGTAGTGTACCGTGCAGTTGTGCACTCTAGTACGGAGTACTTTAGTGCATGGCAAGTGGACCCCGATGCTGGCTGTCCCACACGTTGGAAAATATGAGTAGCAAGGTTCCCAATGACTGTCGAGGAGGATCCGCGTGGTAGAGCATGTCCACTGTTTCCGAAAAACAAAAATGATTACAGCGAGCATTTCCACTCTTACAGCGGAGAAGTGCGAAACACGGCAGCCACTTGAACACAGAGTACTCCTACTACTAGGCATGTGCAGTAGTTCATACGTTAGTACCATAATATTTTTGCTAGTGTAGTAAGATATGACGATAAAAATGGTGTTGTGTGCATGTCAACTATGAATATTAATGTAACATGCCGCTTTTTTGACTATCCGATCGATGGTTGAACGGTGAGATCAATGTTAACAGAACCAGGTCTACAACGCATGAAGAATATGGTGCTACAGTACTCCACGGAACATAAACAATATGAAGGACGAATCAGTGTTAGGTAGGGTGTATGAAGGGTGCATGGGAGCAAAAGTTCCCTTCTCGACTCACTTTTGGGTGCTTGCCAAAGAGCATGAGTCTACACTAGGTTAACAAAAATACACTAGGAGCATGCAGAGCATGCATGAAGAGGGGTGCTGAGATAAGCATGCACAAAGAGGGAACAACTATATTGAGATGAGAATGCAATAAAACACACCCGCATGCTTTGTGCTACAGTGACTGATCTGCACCGTCTGAGTTTGATCCAATGATCATGTGGCGCTGAGACATGCCCATGCAGAGGACACCTAAACACCACCAAAGTCCCTCTGCTTCTCGTGGCGCATGACATTGGTGATGCAGGGTGCCACCGCCCGTAGAGCCCGCACCCGATCGATGGGAGCCCGCTCGTCAAAGACGGCGTCCAATGGCAGGAATGGATTCCGGTGACGAAGCCCTGAGAGGATTCACTCAGCAATGGCGACAGGAGCCTGCAACCCATCCCTGTCCAGCTCCACCTCCACCTTTGTGCGGAGACGGCTTAGCTCCTCAGAAATATAGGTGAAGAAGGAGACCAGGTCAGGAAGCCGCAGCTCGTTGAAGTCATTGGGGTGGTCGAACGGGTTTAACCGAACGGCCTACATGGTTGCGTTGGCCCGATGGTACGCATCGCACAGCCGCAACACGTGGGTGGCAACATGGTCCAGCAAGTAGTTGAGGTGATCCTGGACCTCATCACGATCGGCCCGCTCGCGGTCCATTCGGCTCGCCTAACCGCCTATCGTATCTCCTGCTTTTTGCAGCAACGCCGCCAACACCTCGAGCATATTTGTGGTGGATGCCTACCACTTTTAAAGCTTCGTGAACTCTCGCACATAAAGGAGGAGCATGGCACTCATATCCTCCTCGAGCTCATGGAACTCCATGTCCTTGGCCCTGAGCTCTGCATCCTTGGCCTAGAGCTCCTATGTCAGGCGCCTCACCTCAAACTCCATTATCTGGTGCGCCGCCATGGAACCAGCTAGAAGCAATGGTGAGAGGAAGCAAAGGGGCAAAATGGCTGAAAGGCAATGCAACCCACGGGAAGGAGGAGGGAGCCAGCCGAGGAGCAGGGTGAATCTTTTGGTTTTGACCATGGGAAAACACCAGTTAACATCTTTTCACATCAGGGAGCAGTGGGTCTTACAGGCGTAGTCATCATGACTAATTGCTGCCGCGCGTGCTCCCGTCAATCAAAAAAATAAAAATCCTACCGCAGCTGCCGCACCCAAAGACCAGAGCAACGCCGCGGTGGATATTTAAACATACATGTCGGCAATGAGAAAAAAAGGGGTGAAAAAACAAATGTGGTAGCGGCCTAGCTAATCGATCACACTAACCCAACTAGCTAGCCACCGTGTTTCACTGATGTACTCGGCGGAAAGGTGGGCTTTTGTGATTTGATGACTCATTTACTTGCTTCGGCACTACGACCGAGGAGGACCTAGGGCGTCCCATGTCTCGGCAAGGAAGGAAATATGCATGCACCACCCGGGAGGACCCAGAAACTGTGTGGTAAAGTGTGCCACGTCTCGGCACGGAGAAAAAATGTGTGTGTAAAAATATACTATATCAGATGTACTACCTATGGTTCGACCTCGAGACCAAGCCAGTCGGTCGAAAACACCCCACTAGCCACACAGCTTCATCATTCTAACGTAGCACGGAGAATAATTGTGGTTAGCTCCGTCTCGACCAGCCACAACGTCTCTTGTTCTAGGCGATTCTTCTATTTTACAAGCATTTTTTAGTTATAATAACACCACGGCAACCTCGCGCCACTCTTCGTGTGTGCCGTGCGACTAAAGGTTACTAGATGGAGAAGAGAGAGAGAGATCACAGACATGGGACCCACTAGTAAGTGAGTCAATGGCCATGCACGTGTTGACGAGCCACTCCCTCTACTCTACTCAACGTAATACTATATAATATCAAGTTATGCAACAAAGCCAACAACCATTGCTGTTCCAGGCTATCGACTTACGCTTTGTATTCCAGGTTGCCAGTTCGAATCTCATCTTCCAGATTTGTTAGTTTTCGGTCCAAATTTGATCAATGAAAAGTGGGACTCCCGTCTGTTGTTCCGATATTTCAGTGTAGGATGGTTTTTTGCACAAAAACTTTGCGTGGTTAGACAAGTTACGCACCACTTACATGCATTTTGCAAGTTTAGGAACAAAAATGACAGCAGCATAGAATATCACATCCACCCTGCAGCTTAGATGCTATGGTGATACAAGTTTTTACGTCATTGGATCTAAGCTTGGGAGCAGTTTTTGTAATTATGCACAATTTTTAAACTCTCCAAGGTTTTTTTTGCAAATAAAACATTCAGGCCTCGTGTGTGCCTCTGCATCTCGGATCTAGTGGCTCCCAATAGCTCATATTAGGTGCTCCCCGCAACTTAATTAGCCGCTATGGTGATACGAGCATCTAGGTCGTATGATCTGTGATCATATGCCACATGCGTAGTACTTGTACTTTCTGCACAATTCCCAAACTCTTTGAGGCCTATATTATAAGAACATTCACTACAAAAAAGGACACATCCGTGACATTTTGGGCCGAACGAAATTTTTTGATGTCATACTTATCACACTTCTATGACGATAATTATGACAAAACCCGGTATCATCATAGATGTGGTGGGCTCCTACTTCTATGACAGAAAATGGGCTTTTCGTCCAGGGCGGGCCTGAGACGCATCTGGATGACATTTTTTGGGTCGTCCATGACGAAAAAATTGTGATAGAAGCGAGGGAGAGTAAAATTTTGGGGAGTTCCTGGTTACGGTGGGTGGTCGGGGCCGAGCGACGCATGGAGGTTTGTATGTTTATCTCGTACACATATGCGTGTGTGTGCGAGGCATTGCGCTCTTACTGAACCCGAGCAAGGCCCTAGCTATGTTACTGAACCCGGATCGATCCATTGCTGTTAACTGAACCCAATCGAGCGATTCCTTCGCTACTGCTGCTAACTGAAGCCGATTGAACCTGCTGCCTCTTGATGAATAGTGAGCGTTGTTGGGGGTTGGATGAACAGGACCCCGTGGGGGTGTAGAGGTCATTGCCGCTGGATGAACAGGACCCCAATCGAGCCGGTTTGGGATGGATGAACAGGACCCCGTGGAGGGTTGGTTGAACAGTAGCTGGTGGAGGGCTGGAAGAACAATAGCCCATGGAGGGGTACTTGCAGTAGCTGGTGGAGGCTGGATGAACAGGACCCATCGATGAATAGTAGATGGTGGAGGCAGGAGGGAGACGCCATGGATGAACAGTCGTTGGTGGAGGCTGGAGGAGGTCGATGGTGCATGAATAGTAGCATGTGGGGGCTGGAGTGAGGTAGTAGACTGTCACACCCTAGGTAGTTCATGCATTAGAGTGATGGCATCTTGTTTATCTTCATCCGAATCAAGGAAATGGGGATGATAGAACCCCCGGCACCCCCCTGAAACCAACTAGGGTTTACTAAAATTATTTTCAATGAACCTGAAATGCCCTTCTAAAATGTTCATCATTTTTGCCTTGGACTTAAACCTCTGACAAAAATGGTGCACAAATTTCTAGGACATCCTAAGGTCACTGGATTAAATCATATGATTTTGAATTTGGGAATTTGAATGCTAGTAAATATTTTAGATGTCCAAATAATCCCAAACTAAAATGTTCCATGTTGGATATATTCTAAATAGTGGGCATGTGCAGTTTGGTGATTTTTGAAAGTGCCTAGCTATTTTTAGAAATGCCACAAGCTTACATAACAAAAGAAAAACAGAAATAAAAGGAAAAGGACCTTACCTGGCTGATTCCACCACCCGGCCCACCTTGCGGCCCAGCACTGTGCTGGCCCATGCCAGCTAGCTGCTTCGTCCCTGCCAGGCAGGTAGAAAGGTGACGCCGACGAGCGCGAGCTCGCCAGGGTGCCACCTGCTTGCTGTTCGGCCCCCTGGACGCCTGGTCGACCTCCACGTCGCCCCCACGACCGCCTGCACACCTCCATTCTCCCCCAACGCCTCTCCCCCACTCCCCCTCGTTATGGCCAATGCAGCCGCAGCCGCCTCACCATCGTAGACGTGACCACCGTCGTCTCTGCGCTGCCTCGCCGTGTCCAGCAGCTCCGCCACCCTCCTCTCCATCGAGCAGATCGAGCCCTGAGTGCTCGTTCGCCCCGGAGCCACTGCACCGACCTCGCCCGACTCCATCATTGTCGGAGATCCCCTTTGTCATCACCGCTGCCCCAGCTCATCCCCGACTGCGCCGCCTAGCTCATCGTGACCGCCATGAGCTTCTACCTCTCCCCATCCTTCTTGTTCTCGCTGTCGTCCTTTGCTTCACTGCAACGAGCTCCACCGCACGTGTTGCCGCCTGAGCTCGTCGCCGACGTAGCTCCGGCCACCCAACGGCCCCACCACCATGTCCACTAACCTCACAGCACCTCCTAGGCCATGTAGGAGCTGGCCTTGAGCCTCCAAGACCACCACAGCGATGAGTTCGACCTCTCCCAAACTCCGGCAGCCGCACAGCTCGTCGCCAGCGTCGTTTCCTGCGACCTTGTGCTCAACCACCACCATCACTCGACATGGCTCACTCCCAGCTACCCGTAGATGGCCTCCACCGTCCATTTGGTCGCCGGAGGGCAAAACCCGCACCTTCGCCACGTCTGGAGGTTGCCGGCGGCTAAACGCCGGCGAGTCAACGTAGTTTGACCAAGGGTTTGACTCCCTGGGTCACTGACATGTGGGCCCTGCCATCTGGTCAAACCTAGTTTAGTATTAAGCTAACCCTAATTAACTTAGTTAATTAACAGAGACACTGACCAGTGGGTCCCACTTGTCAGGTTTGACCTAGACGCCCCTGTTAACCTGCTGACGCAATGCTGACGCAGTAACTCACTTTTCTCGATTTATTCTTATTCAGCAAATTCCAAACAATAGTGCAAACTTCAAAAATTCATAGAAATTAATCTGGTTTCATGCATGTTTGAACAAGATAACTTGTTGTTTAGTGCAAAACATGATAAAGGAATATTTAAGATCATATATGAGTTTGGAATTTCAATCTTTGGTTCAAAATGGCTCAAACTCATCTGGTCATAGTTGCATTACACCAACACACTCATTTTGCCATGTCTCGTGCATGCATCATATTGTTGCATAATGTTTGGTTTTGATTGTGTTGTCGGAGCTCTCTGCGGTAGGTTCTGCCCCGGAAGAATACCGCAAGTATCCGAACAAAGACCAATATTAGACTACGGACCTGCCAGGCAAGCAGCCAAAAAATTGATCATATTGATACAATCCCATGTTCTCGCTCCTGCTCTCACTTACCGCATTTAAGATAACGCGTTTCAAACTGCTGTGTGCTGCGGTAGTTTAACCCATTTCCTCTTCATGACCTGTCATTGCCACAGTAACTAGATGAAACCCACTAGCATGTGTAGGAATTGATTGAGCCATGTGTATGTGTTTCCTACCTTGCTATGCCTCCTATGCTTAGAGTTGTGTCAGGTCTAGTTCATCTGGGTGATGGGCTAGAGTGAAATGATCATGTCGATAATGAGAGTGATGTGTTGAACACGATTTGGTAAAGGTATCGATGAGAGGCCATGTAGGAGTACATGTTGGGTTGTTTCATTGGAACCGTCCTTAAGCACTGAGATCCGTATGTGTGATTTAAGAATCAGCTACTACCATACATTGGGATCCTTAATTGACACGCTCGACTTCTTAACCAAACTAGTCCTCTATCCAGGAGTTGCAAGTAGTTTCTGGTGTTTGTAGTTTACTGGAAGCCGTGGACAGCGCTGACCCTCGAGGTGGGCTGTGATGCGGTAGGTACGTGGCATGGTGTACCGGATGCCCGTTTGGTATCTCGGGAACCCTGCACACATTGTTCAGGGCCGTATGTGGAAACCTCGGCCGGACTCCCTGCGGATGGAACCTGGATAGGCGATAAACCTGGACTAGAGACTTGAGTGTTTTGGTAGGTCGTGGTCTACACCCACGTCGGCTTTTCCTTGAAGTCTGTTGAGCACATGTCGTGTGCAGACGCTAAGTGGTGGAAACATGTATGAAGAAATACACCCCTGCAGGGTTAACATCATCTATTCGAATAGCCGCGCCCGCGGTAAAGGACTACTTGGTTGCCTATACAGTTCATAGACAAGTAAATGGGAACTACTAAAAGACGCAAGATAAGTGTGAGTGCCGAGGATGGCCCTTCTATAGGATGACGGAGGTAGATCCTCGGTAGTGTATTGAAGTAATGTGTAGTGGAATCGAGTGCGCAAAACAATAACAAGTTGGTGTCCCGTAAGATAGTTTAGCCAAGAGTCAAAGATGGCTTGCTACAATAACCCACCATCCCTTCTTGATAATGTGCATGTCTGTAGGATCTGATGTAAGTCTTGCTGAGTACCTTTGTACTCATGTTTGCTTAATTTACGTTTTATAGAAGATGTTGCAACCCCTTATGATGGGTTCTACATAGACCTTGATGTCGATGAGTAGGCTGAGGCCCGGGTGGTGATCCTGAGCACATGGTGGACCCTTGTAGGATAGTTGGGCTTCCTTAAGCCTCTTTTACTTTATAGATGTCTGTACCCAGACATGATGCTTCCTCTTATGGCTTGTATGTTTGTATGACATGAATGCTGGGTCGTGTGACCCATATCTGTGTGAATATTATGTATGTCTCTCTGAGCCTTTAAGTAAAGTACTTGAGTTGTAGAGTCATGTTGTGATGCCATGTTGTATTTGCACATATCGAGCATATTGTGTGTATGATTGAAATGCTTGGTATGTGTGGGGTCTCACTATCTAGTTGTTTATCCTTGGTAGCCTCTCTTACCGGGAAATGTCTCCTAGTGCTTCCATTGAACCCGGGTAGCTTGCTACTACTCCGGAACACTTAGGCTGGCCGACATGTGTCCTTCTTCGTTACTGTGTCTGTCCCTTTAGAGAAATGTCACATGGTGTCTACCGGAGTCCTGTTAGCCTGCTACAGCCCGGATTCTCCGGAGTCCTGATAGCCCAGTTTCTACAGCCCAGATTCACTCACTGATGACCGACACATTCATTGCTGGGTCATGTATGCCTGTCCCTATAACTTAGTGCCACTTTGGGTTTACGACTAGCCATGTCAGCCCGAGTTCTTTGTCATATGGATGCTAGCGACAATATCATATACGTGAGCCAAAAGGCACAAATGGTCCCGGGCATGGTAAGGCGACACCAGTGGGAATACCGTGCGTGAGGCCGCAAAGTGATATGAGGTGTTACATGCTAGATCAGTGTGGCATACAATCAGGGTCCTGACAGCGTTGACATCAGAGCCGGACTGCCTGTAGGTTCTTGAAGCCAAACTGGTCGATGTTGAGTCTAGAAATGCTTTAGTTATATGTAGAGGAATTGATTGTGGGATGGAACGTAAGGCTCTTTTTACTCCTTTACCTCATGGCATTCTTATCTGAGTCAGTTCATTCTTTCCACTTGGGGTTAAGGACTAGGATCTCTTCTCTCTATCATGTTCACGTGTTACTAATCTGTAGTAACTTATAGGATTGATGGTTACAAGCCCAGTTCTGTTCTACTACCTCAGAATGTTGTTAAGTTGGACCCAGAACCTTGATATGATGTTGTCAAGTGTGTATGAAATCTTTTGCAAAGTGTCTCGAAATCCTTTTTGAGCATTTACAGCCATTATGCTGTCCAATTTCTGCTAGAAATTCTAATGTATTTGAATTTTTTGGTGTTCCAGATGTCTTCTCACATTGTTCACCAGGTGGTTCGACTGACCCGCGGCATTGACGTGCCCGGGCATACGGCCATGTTAGTACGAGTGATGACTGAGACCGGCTACAGATGGTATCCTGAATATACCGTTGAGGAGCAGTTTCGCGACTTCAATAAAAGTCAGTTTATCTGCACTATGAGGATCTTCCCATCTTATCCCGGTTCTATCGAGCCTCTGCATTGGTCCTATGGGCTTGGTATCACCGTGGAGATGTCCGTGCAGGATGCTGCCTACTCCATGATCTCCATCATTCGAGCTGGGTATGCATCACTGAATGATACTGAGTTCCGCTATCTGCCGGCGGCACGCACTAGCCCAGAGGGCTATTACACTGGGTTTTATGCCAATGCTGCTCACGAGGAGCCACTTCTTCGCACTACTACTGAGATGTTGGAGGGGAGAGACCAAGAGAACTGTGCCTTATGCATGGAGTTGTACAACACCCGCTAGGACCACTGGGCTACCCTGACGCGGCTCGCGCCAGCCGTGCAGACCGGTTACCTGGATATGCGTGACTTGTACCCTGTCCGCACACGTCTTCCAGCTCGCTTGGATTATGCAGATGTTGGAGGTATCACGCCTCCGCGTGGGCACCGTCTTCCACCCTTTGTGGGGCTGAGACCTCATCCGAGTCCGTATTGTCCACAGTCCCGACGTGATCGTGAGTTTCGGGATCCATACGTCCCGCTTCCAGGCTATGTGGGGGATCTCTATGAGGACTACTACGGAGCCGAAGATGAATGAGCTGGATCACGACACTAGTAGTTTGTAGTAGTTGTATTTCCACAGTCCTACGCGTCTTGTGGAATATGGCGTATTGTGTACTAGATTCCGGAGGTGTAGAAAAATAATATATAGGAGCTTGGAATGCCTCCGATGAGATGTCATCTTCCTTTCACCGCAGTTGTACTTCAGTATGGTCTTGTACTAAACCGTGTATGGTGTGTATGACCGATGGAATAAATAGGCATTTTCTGTATTTCCATGTCATACAGATGATCATCTTGCATTCCGAGTCATCCATTACATTATGCACTTCTATGTCAGAATTTTGTCATCATTGTCTAAACTATTGTCTTGTTTTCGTAGGATGGTCAACACCCGCAACAACCCTGCTGCCCCGGAGCAGGCTGAAGGCAGTGGGGCTACAGATGCGAATCTGCCTCATCCTCCTTCCTTGGATGAGGTCATGCTGGAGGATGAGAGGAACAAACATGAGACCAAGCGTTTGCTGGTACACATCGAGCAGAACACAGCACAGCACCAGAGGAATGACTTGGTGTCTCTCAATGACTTCATCAAGTTGCACCCACCCACCTTCCATCATTCCGTGGAGACCCTCGACGCCAATGATTTGCTCTGCAGCATTACCCACAAGCTATGCTCTGCACACGTAGACGAAGCTGACAAGGTCACTTACGCTGCCTATCACCTTGAAGGCCCCGCCAGCCTCTGGTGGGAGAATTATGAGGCCATGCGCCCAGCTGGCCAGGTCACCACTTGGGCATAGTTCAGTGAGGCTTTCCGTGAGCATCACATCCCGGAAGGTCTTATGGATCGCAATTGGGAGGAGTTCTGTAGTTTCACCCAGGGTAGACTCACTGTGGATGCATACAGCAAAGAGTTCGGAAACCTAGCACGTTATGCAATCGAGGAAGTTTCCACCGATACCAAGAAGCAGGCAAGGTTCTGCAAGGGACATAGCCCCGAGCTTCGTCGTGACCTATGACTGCATGAGTGCACATCCTTCCAGGAGCTACTGAACAAGGCTATCAGTGCTGAGATAGGTCAGACTGATTTCGAAGCTACACGCAAGCACGACCGTGACACTGCTTCCTCATCCGGTTCTGGCTCTCAGTGCCGGGTATGGGTGCCTAACACCGCCCTGCCACCCAGGTTCACACCGAGGCCATCCTACCAGGCGCCTCGTCCAACCCAGCAGTATGCACCGGCCAAGTCTTATGGTGGATCAACCTACAATGCTCCCCCCACGCACCAGCACTGTGACATGTTTCAAGTGTGGAGAACCGGGTCACTACATGCGAGAGTGTCCCCAGATCAACACCAACCCCAACTAGTCTGAAAAGGCCGTTGGCCATGGCAAGCCAACATGGAAGGTGTACTACGCCAAGCCAGGCACTGTTGCACATGGCCATGTGAACCGTGTCTCAGCTGAAGAGGCTCGGGATGATCCCAACGTCGTTCTTGGTATGCTCCTTGTTAACTTCCATCCGACATCTGTTCTTTTCGATACTGGAGCATCTCATTCATTTATATCCGAGAGTTATGCTCGTTTGCATAACACCACATTTTGTGATTTGCCCACTTCCATGGTAATTCAAACCCCGGGATCCAAATGGCAGACTTCTAGAGTGAGCCATGGAAATGAAATTCATGTTGATAGACTTGTTTCCCTTGCGTCTTTGCTAGCTCTCAAATCTTGGGACATTAATATCATCTTGGGTATGGACTGGATGTCAGCCCATCATGCTAAGATTGATTGCTTCTCTAGGACTGTTCAACTTACACACCCATCGGGCAAGGTAGTCAATGTCTTGACTCGAGTAGCTAAGTGGCAGCTATAGTCTCTTAATGCCAGTCCTTTGCCAGACCTCGAAGACGTTCCGGTAGTCCGTGGCTTTCCGGATTTCTTTCCAGAAGAACTGCCAGGTGTCCCACCTGACAGAGATGTCGAGTTCGTGATAGATCTTATCCCAGGAATTGTCCTAATCTCTAGGAGACCCTATAAGATGGCACCACTAGAACTAGCTGAGCTTAAGAAACAACTTGATGAGTCCTTGAAAAAGGGTTTCATCCGTCCTAGTTCTTCTCCATGGGCTTGTCCCGTCCTCTTCGTCACGAAGAAAGATGGTACGGATCGAATGGTTGTAGATTATCGACCCGTCAACTTGGTCACAATAAAGAACAAGTATCCGCTCCCCAGGATCAATGACTTGTATGACTAGCTCGCTGGATCCTCAGTCTTCTCTAAGATGGATTTCAGGTTGGGCTACCATCAAATCAAAATCAAGAACAGGGACATTCCCAAAACGGCCTTTGTTACTCGTTATGGCCAATACGAGTACACTGTCATGTCCTTCAGTTTAACCAATGCCCCAGCCACTTTCTCTTGGTTAATGAACTCGATCTTCATGGAGTATTTGGATAAATTCGTCGTGGTCTAACTTGACGATATACTCATCTACTCCAAGAATGAAGAGGAACATGCCGAGCATCTAAGGCTAGTGTTGATGAAACTTCGAGAGCATCGCCTTTATGCCAAATTTTCTAAATGTGAATTTTGGTTGCCATAAGTGACCTATCTAGGACATGTAATCTCTGGTAAGGGTATTGATGTCAATCTCGAGCGAGTTCAAGCCGTTCTTAATTGGACTCCACCTGAATCGGTCAAGCAAGTTCGGAGTTTCCTTGGCTTAGCGAGCTATTGTCGCCGCTTTGTCGAGAACTACTCCAAAGTTGCGAAACCTCTAAATGAACTCCTCAAGAAAGATAAAAAGTTCGAGTGACCCCACAATGCAAGCACAGTTTTCAGGAACTAAAAAGATGCCTGACATCTGCCCCCATACTAGTACCACCAGATTTCTCCAAGGACTTTGTTATCTATTGCGACGCCTCGCGACAAGGACTAGGTTGCATACTCATGCAGGATCATCATGTAATTGCCTATGATTCACGATAGTTACATCCACATGAGGAAAATTATCCTACACATGATCTAAATCTTGAAGCTGTAGTCCATGCACTAAAAACCTGACGACATTACCTTCTCGGTAATCGTTGAGAAATCTTCACCGATCACCAAAGTCTGAAATATATATTCACCCAACCGGATTTGAATCTCAGGCAAATACGTTGGGTCGAGATGATCACATATTTCGACTTAGGAATAACGTACACCCCGGGAAAAGCCAATGTCATGGCTAATGCACTAAGTCGTAAATCTTATTGTAGCAATCTGATGTTACAACAAAGTCAACCACTCCTCCATGAGGAATTTCGGAAGCTTAACCTTCACATCGTTCCTCAAGGATTCCTATCCACCTTGGTGGCGAAACCTACCCTTACGGATCATATCATAACCGCTCAGCGCTATGACAAGGGGATATCTTGGGTCAAGGAGAACATTATTAGCGGAGCTGCTACATGTTTCTCTGTGAATGATCAAGGTGTCGTGTACTTCGGAAACCGTTTGGTGGTTCCCAAGAAGTGGCACCTATGGCAATTGATCCTTAAAGAAGCTCATGAATCTCCTCTCACCATTCATCTCGGTAGTACCAAAATGTTTCAGGACCTACGCCCGAGGTTCTGGTGGACTAGGATGAAAAGGGAAATTGCTCAGTATTTTGCTAACTACGACGTCTGTCGTCGTGTTAAAGCAGAGCATCAACGGCCTGCTGGCACCCTTCAACCTTTAGCTATTCCTGAATGGAAATGGGATAAAATTGGTACGGATTTCATTACCAGTTTTCCCGGGACCAAGAGAGGGAATAATGCTATCTTTGTTGTTATCGACCGTCTTTCCAAAGTAGCCCATTTCTTGCCTGTTCGCGAAAGTATAACCGCTAGCCAGCTAGCAAATTTGTATATCTCCTGAATAGTGTCTCTCCACAGTGTTCCATTGGAAATTAACTCGGATCGTGGAAGTCACTTCACCTCTCGATTTTGGGAAAGTTTCCAAAATGCTATGGGAACTCGTCTTTCATTTAGCACCGCCTTTCACCCTAAATCAAGTGGTCAAGTAGAATTCTGGAAAGTATGCTTCGATCTTCTGTTATCTCATTCAGAATGGATTGGGAGATATGCCTTCCATTTGCTGAATTTGCTTATAACAACAGCTTTCAAGCTAGCTTGGGCAAAGCTCCTTTTCAAGTTCTCTATGGACAAAGGTGTCGAATGCCTCTCAACTGGTCAGAAACCGTGGAAAGACAATTCTTTGGCTCGGATATGATCCAGGAAGCAGAAGAGCAAGTTCGCATCATTCGCGAAAAGTTGAAAACAGCCCAATCTCGTCAAAAGAGCCAATATGATCGAACACATAAGGCTATGAGTTTTCAAGTTGACGAGAAGGCTTACCTTCGGGTAACTCCTTTGAAGGGAAACCAATGTTTCGGTATAAAAGGCAAATTGGCTCCATGCTATATTGGACCCTTTCGCATTCTTGCCAAACAAGGAGAAGTTGCCTAACAATTGGAACTACCTCCGCACCTCTCCAGAGTCCATGATGTCTTCTACGTTTCTCAACTCAGGCGTTGCTTCTCGGATCATATCCATGGAGTGGACCACGAAACGCTTGATCCCCAGGATAACCTCACATATCGAGAGTATCCCGTTCGTATCCTTGATCAAACCAAGCGTACCACTCGACGCCATAACATCAAGTTTCTCAAGGTTCAATGGTCACACCATTCCGAGAAAGAACCACTTGGGAAAGGGAGGATCGTCTTCGGCTTGAGTACCCCACCTTCTTCCCGGAGGATCCTAAATCTTGGAACGAGATTTTTCTAAGTGGGGGTGAGTTGTCACACCCTAGCTAGTTCATGCATTAGAGTGATGGCATCATGTTTATCTTCATCAGAAACTTGGAAATGGGGATGACAGAACCCCCAGCACCCCCCAAAACCAACTAGGGTTTACTAAAAATATTTTCAATGAACCTGAAATGCCCTTCTAAAATGTTCATCATCTTTGCCTTGGACTTAAACCTCTCACAAAAATGGTGTACAAATTTCTAGGACATCCTAAGGTCACTGGATTAAATCATATGATATTTGAATTTGGGCACTTAAATGCTAGTAAATATTTTAAATGTCCAAATAATCCCAAACTAAAATGTTCCATGTTGGATATATTCTAAACATTGGGCATGTGCAGTTTTGTGATTTTTGAAAGTGCCTAGGTATTTTTAGAAATGCCACAAACTTACAGAACAAAAGAAAACCAGAAATAAAAGGAAAAGGACCTTACCTGGCCGATTGCACCACCTGGCCCACCTGGTGGCCCAGCACTGTGCTGGCCCATGCCAGCCAGCTGCTTCTTCCCCGCCAGGTAGGCAGGGAGGTGACGCTGACGAGCGCCAACTCGCCACGGCGCCACTTGCTTGTCGCTCGTCCCCGTGGACGCCTGGTCGACCTCCACGTCGCCCCCTCGACCGCTTGGACAGCTCCATTCTCCCCCAACGCCTCTCCCTCGCTCCCCCTTGTCATGGCAGCCGCAGCCGTAACCGCATCGCCGTCGTAGACGCGGCCACCATCGTCTCTATGCCGCCTCGCCGTGTCCAGCAGCTCCGCCACCCTCCTCTCCATCGAGTAGACCGATCCCCGAGTGCTCGTTCGCCTTGGAGCCACTCCATCGACCTCGCCTGACTCCGCCATCGCTGGAGATCCCCTTCGCCGTCACCGCTGCCCCAGCTCGTCCCCGACCGCACCGCCTAGCTCATCGTGACCGCCGTGAGCTTCTGCCTCTCCCCATCCTTCTCGTTCTCGCTGCCATCCTCTGCTTCGACCGCAACGAGCTCCACCACATGCGCTGCCGCCTGAGCTTGTCGCTGACGTAGCTCCGGCCACCCAACGGCCACACCACCATGTCTACTAACCTCACAGCACCTCCTAGGCCACGTAGGAGCTGGCCTTGAGCCTCCAAGACCACCACAGCGATGAGTTCGACCTCGCCCGAACTCGGCAGCCGCACAGCTCCTCGTCGGCGTCATTTCTGGCGACCTTGAGCTCAACCACCACCATCACTCGACGCGACTCACTCCCAGCTACCCGTAGATCGCCTCCGCCGTCCATTTGGTTGCCGGAGGGTGAAACCCGCACCTCCACCGCATCTGGACGTCGCGGGCGGCTAAACACCGGTGAGTCTGCATAGTTTGACCAGAGGTTTGACTCCCCTAGGTCACTGACATGTGGGCCCTGCCATCTAGTCAAACCTAGTTTAGTATTAAGCTAATCCTAATTAACTTAGTTAATTAATAGAGACACTGACCAGTGCCTCCCACTGGTCAGGTTTGACCTGGACACCCCTATTGACCTGCTTACGCCATGCTGACGCTATGCTGACGCAGTAACTCACTTTTCTGGATTTATTCTTATTCAAGAAATTCCAGAAAATAGTGCAAACTTCAAAAATTCATAGAAATTAATCTGTAACTCCAGATGCAAAGTGTTATTTATGAAAAATGATCAGAAAAATCCAATCTATCCATCTGTACTGGTTTCATGCATGTTTGAAAAAGATAACTTGTTGTTTAGTGCAAAACTTGATAAAACACTATTTAAGATCATATATGAGTTTGGAATTTGAATCTTTGGTTCAAAATGGCTCAAACTCATCTGGTCATAGTTGCATTAGCACAACACACTCATTTTTCCATGTCTCATGCATGCATCATATTGTTGCATAATGTTTTGTTTTGATTGTGTTGTCGGTGCTCTCTGCGGTAGGTTCTACCCCGGAAGAATACCGCAGGTATCCGAACGAAGACTAGTATCAGACTACGGACCTGCTAGGCAAGCAACCAACCAATTGATCATCGATACAATCCCATGTTCTCGCTCCTGCTCTCATTTACTACATTTAAGACAACACGTTTCAAATTGTTGTGTGCTGTGGTAGTTGAACCCATTTCCTCTGCGTGACCTATAGTTGCCACAGTAACTAGATGCAACCCACTAGCATGTGTAGGAGTTGATTGAGCCATGTGTATGTGTTTCCTACCTTGTTATGCCTACTATCCTTAGAGTTCTGTCAGGTCTAGTTCATCTAGGTGATGGGCTGGAGTGAAATGATCATGTCGATAATGAGAGTGATGTGTTGAACACGATTTGGTAAACATATCGATGAGAGGTCATGTAGGAGTACATGGTGGATTGTTTCATTGGAACCATCCTTAAGCATTGAGATTTGTATGTGTGATTTAAGAATCAGCTACTACCATACATTGGGATCCTTAATTGACTCGCTCGACTTCTTAACCACACTAGGCCTCTGTCCAGGAGATGCAAGTTGTTTCTGGTGTTTGTAGTTTACTGGAGGCTGTGGACAGCGCTGACCCTCGAGGTGGGCTGTGATGCGGTAGGTACATGGCATGGTGTACCAGATGCCCGTTTGGTATCTCAGGAACCCTGCACACATCATTCTTGGTTGTATGTGGAAACCTCAGCCGGACTCCCTGCGGATGGAACCAGTATAGGCGATAAACCTGGACTAGAGACTTGAGTGTTTAGGTAGGTCGTGGTCTACACCCACGTCGGCTTTCGCTTGAAGTCTGCCGAGCACATGTCGTGTGCAGACGCTAAGTGGTGGAAACATGTATGAAGAAGTACACCCATGCAGGGTTAACATCATCTATTCGAATAGTCGCATCCACGGTAAAGGACTACTTGGTTGCCAATACAGTTCATGGACAAGTAAATGGAAACTACTAAAAGCCGCAAGATAAGTGTAAGTGCCGAGGATGGCCCTTCTGTATGATAACGAAGGTGGATCCTTGGTAGTGTAACAAAGTAGTGTGTAGTGGACTCGAGTGCGCAAACAAATTACAAGTTGGTGTCTCGTAAGATAGTTTAGCCAAGAGTCAAAGCTGGCTTGCTGCAATAACCCCACCATCCCTTCTTGATAATGTGCATGTATGTAGGATCTGATGTAAGTCTTGCTGAGTACCTTTGTACTCATGTTTGCTTAATTTATGTTTTACACAAGATGCTGCAACCCCTTCTGATGGGTTCTACATAGACCTTGACATCGACGAGTAGGCTGAGGCCCAGGTGGTGATCCTGAGCACATGGTGGACCCTTGTAGGATAGTTGGGCTTCCTCAAGCCTCTTCTACTTTCTACATGTCTGTACCCAGACATGATGCTTCCGCTTATGGCTTGTATGTTTGTATGACTTGAATGCTGGGTCGTGTGACCCGTATCTGTGTGAATATTCTATATGGCTCTCTGAGCCTTTAAGTAAAGTACTTGATTTGTAGAGTCATGTTGTGATGCCATGTTGTATTTGCACATATCGAGCATATTGTGTGTATGATTGAAATGATTGGTATGTGTGGGATCTGACTATCTAGTTGTTTAACCTTGGTAGCCTCTCTTACCGCGAAATGTCTCCTAGTGATTCCACTGAGCCCTGGTAGCTTGCTACTGCTCTGGAACACTTAGGTTGGCCGGCATGTGTCCTTCTTCGTTCCTGTGTCTGTCCCTTCGGGGAAATGTCACGCGGTGTCTATCGGAGTCCTGTCAGCCTGCTATAGCCCGGATTCTCCGGAGTCCTGTTAGCCCAGTTGCTACAGCCCAGGTTCACTCGCTGATGACCGACACGTTCATTATTGGGTCATGTATGCTTGTCCCTGTAAGTTAGTGCCACTTTGGGTTTACGACTAGCCATGTCAGCCCGGGTTCTTTTTCATATGGGTGCTAGCGACACTATCATATACGTGAGCCAAAAGGCGCAAACGGTCCCGGGCATGGTAAGGCGACACTCGTGGGAATACCGTGCGTGAGGATGCAAATTGATATGAGGTGTTACATGCTAGATCGGTGTGGCATAGAATCGGGGTCCTGACATAGACGATGGATGAACAGTAGCCCATGGAGTCCCTTTTTACGGCACGCTACACCCCTCCCGATGAACAGGACCCCCGTTTCGACCGCGGGAGGTCGAAGAGAAGTCCGTTTCCTCCTTTTGGCGGTACGCCACATCCCTCTCGATCAACAGCACCCTATTTTGACCATAGGAGCTCGAACACAAGTCCCTTTCCTCTGTTTTGCAGTACGCCAGACCCTTCCCGACGAACAGGACCCCGTTTGGACCGTACGCGGTCGAACACAAGGTCGTTTTCCTCCGTTTTGCGGTACGCTAGACTCCGTTCCGGTTGTTTCGTCCAAGCAAGTTGGCTCTCATTGAACATGACCCAGTTTGTTGCCTCCCGATGAACAGGACACGTTTCGACCCAGTCACTTGGCTCCCGGAGAAAACGACGGTGTTTCCTCCATTCCGACCCAGCCGGTTAGCTGAAAATGAATAAGATCACGTCGATGCCGTCCGCTGCCTCTCAATGTACACGAGCCCTGGTTGTCCGTATGCGCGAGTACGCATTACGAGACCCCGCTCATATGTACGTATGTGCCATATTTTTTGGCGTGTGGTTGTATGTACGTGTACACGGTTTAGATGAGACAACCTGAACTGCTACGTGGGGGGCTCTACTATGACATGTGCTGCTACTTACTCGGCCACGGTTCATCGTTGCAGAGCGAATGATCGACCAGTATGTGCGTACACGTTCGCAAGAAGATAGACAACGCTATGTACGCTTCGACCGGGTGGGTCCCAGTTGTCAGGGATGATACGGATGCACTTCCTTGCATGCGAAGATATAGCTGCTGGTTCCCAGTTGTCAGGGGGAATCATTTTTTTTCCCATAATAAGGACACACTTCCTTGCGTGCGAACATGTAGCTGGTGGGTCCCAGCTGTCAGGGGGAGAAAACATTATTTTCAGGGTTAAAAGGATGTAGCTACATGCATGCATCCATGGGCATGGTGCGTCCCCACTGTCAGCCTCTCATGTACAGTCATCTTCCGATGACTCTCATTCGTTGACCACGTTGACCACACCGTGCCGAGCGCACCAAGGCCGACGGACGATGGCGAGGCCCCAGACTGGAATAACCCAGAGATGGGGAAGACGTGGTAGTGGAGTCGTAGATGGAGATGAGTGGGAAATTTGACTGGTTCGGGTGCGCGGCAGCACTGCTGCCCATGGGAGACAGGAGCAAGAACAGAGGTTGAAGAAGCAGCACGGCCGGACACGGGAGGCGGTAGCAGGCGGTACCACCGGCGGTTGTTTGGGCGGCTGAAGCATGAATATCCGAGATTGAAGAAGCACCACATTCATTGGATGGACATCGAACGACCACTGCTAACAGAATCGTATGTGGACTATAAGTTTTTTTTGAGGGGTGTGTGTTGACTATAAGTTGACAAAGCCTTGCGTATGCGTCAACTTAGTAGGCCCACAAGTGACCATCACATCTGTGGCAGAGAACATATAGCCCATTTGTGATTTGTATTTTTAATTATAATGGAATTTACTCGGCCCATTTAGTGTTTGTTTAAATTACAATACATTTTCTAGCCAGGACTTTGTTAATAATTTCAACCAACCGCTCAAAAAAAATCAACGAAATTTCCAACATATTGCTGGGATCCGAAATATTTTTTAACTCAAAATTTAGAGTCAGATTAAATAAAATACCAAAATAAATTTGTATTAGGTAAAAATCCAACAACATTTTGCGCACGCAAAAAGTAATGAAATTAAAAAAAATACGTTTTTTCAGAAGAATAAAAAATGTACCTGTTCGGTGCGTTTTTTATATTTACAACAATTTTTTTAATTACAACCCATTTATTATTTCTTAAAGCCCATTTCTTGGCAAGTCTAATGCGGCCGGAGAATAACAAGTTGACCTGGGTTGGCTATTCTACAGAAAAAAGAATAGCTGGGCTAGCCATTTTCAATTTAAATATTAATATCTAGGCTGGATATTTGGTCAACATAAAATAATAGCCTGTGCCAGATGGGCCACAACACGCCCAGTTGATACCCAGATCCTCTGAATAACAACAAAAATATCACTTAAGAAAAACTCTGCTCACACCTCAAAAACAGAAATACTGCTCGAGTTGCTGGGTCCTAGCTGTCGGCCGCTCCTTGTGCAATTCTCTCATTTATTGACTATATAGGTTGACAATGGTGGGGGACCGTGATCTCAGGAAACCAGGAGGAAGCAAAAAAATTATTTAGTTGTATATACTAATAAGGAGGCACTTGCGTATGTGCGGCTATGGCCCTGGCGGGATCTGCTGTCATCCTCTCCAATTAAAGTTATCTCCAGATTCCTCTTGTTCATTGACCATGTTGACTATGCGAGACGGCGGCGCCACGGTGAGCGCAACAAGTCAAAGGACGAGGGAGCGGGCCTATCGGGCCCTACGGATGGTCTGATACAATGCCTACTGCTCATTCAGGAAGCCATGATCATAGCACCACATGTCCGCGACGACATTGTCGTTCGCTTGTTCGCCGACGATTCGTCCTTCCGCGAGCCAGTGCTCGTTGAGGAGGTGGAGGTTGCAGCACAGGTCCTCCTGCACTGGTAGCTCTTCCTCCATTAGGGCATCAAAGTGCGGCCTCACCTGTTCTATAGTGAACACGGCATAAACCGACGTAGGCGCTGTCGCCGGCTCTTGGTCAGGAGCCATGTCCATCATCTGATTGTCGTCGCTCAGCTCGGCGAGCTCGCTCACGAGCCAGCATGTCCGGGTGCAGGATGCCTGGACCGCTGCCAAGCACGGGTCTGACCGCCCTAGCCCACCCAGACCGCCTCCCTTGCCCGCATGCGCTTTCCGCCCGAAATGGTTAGCGCCACCAGCGTCGCTTCCCAGTGCAAGCGATTGCTCCGCATTCAGATGACACAAGTGCCGTCCGTCCGTCCGTCTGCCACCCACATTAATGATACGCGATTGCCGAGGCGACTACTTTGGTGCCACCCATCCGTTCCTCTACAGCCCGCCATTGCTATACAAAACTGCTACGCCGGCCATAGTCGCAGTCATCCGCCTCAGTTCCCTTTCTCCTGTCCACACCACTACTTCCCACCATGGCTTCTAGCGCTCTAATGCTCTTCGGGACGGGCAGATGATGGACCAGAAGTGGATGGCAGCCATTGTTGCCGACTGGTTGGCCGGTAGGCAGTCGGAGGATGATGACGTCCTAATGGAGAACGTGGTAGTCGACGATCCGGCGCCAACCCCCTCCTCTGGGCCATCCTCGTCGATGCATTGCACCATTACCATCGGCGAGGCCCATGCCCAATACATGGACACGGTGTGGCAGAAGCATGAGGAGCAGTTTCGGGAGGCACAAGCCGACACCGCCTACAACCACCTTCTCCTCCAGGAGCAACTGCACGCGGAGGAGCATATCCCCGTGGAGCGGGTGGAGCAGGAGGCGCTGCTCGAGTCGTACCGCTCAGCCCGCGAGAGCCGCCTCATGCACTGACGGTACCGCATGCGGGTGGCGGAGGTTGCAGCCACCTACAAAGAGGACGATGAAGCGGGCGAGGCGCTGTTTGGCGAGACCGACGACGAGGCAGAGGACAATGCCGGCTCCGCCGAGGCCCCACCCTACCTTGTGCTTGGCTCTTCGCCTCTTGGGGAAGTCGAGCAATAATGGTACTACAATATATCGTTCTGGCTATCAGAGACCAAATGAATTGCTGCACGTCCACCATGTAGGTGAGTGTCGAGCGAGGATCGAGGGGCGAGGGAGAGTGCGTACTAGTACGTCCGTTTCAATATGGACTACATACGGAGCAAAATGAGTGAATCTACACTCTAAAATACGTCTATATACATCAGTGTCTGGACTATGTACTAGTAGTGCATATTGAAATCTACTACTCCCTCCGTCCCATAATACTAGTGCCAAAAATGTTCTTATATTATGGGACAGAGGGAGTAAAACTAGATACATCCGTATCTACACAAATTTAAGACAAGAATTTTGGGACGGAGGTAGTATATTTCAAACAATATGATAATCTCTCTAACCAAGGTAGGAGTAACGAAGGGAGTAGTAATTTTTTTACCTCATCCTGAGACCCACCGCGTGCATGGGCGAGGGAGTGGGCGTAAGCGTAGTAAGGTTGGCCATAGAGTGGGTAATATAAGTGGTATCATGCCCTTGGGGCTGACAAACATGCTTATGTGGCAGACAATTAAAGAAGAGAGAGAAGGTTATAGTAACATAGGTAGATACCGTATCATAATAAATATTATGCTACTCTGTGTCATGCATAGCAATAAATGAGACGAACTATCATACTAATCTATGATACTATGCACTATGGATGTAGTATCATACACTAGTATCATACATTAGTATCATATGGAGTAGTATATGATACTCTCCACTATGACCAGCCCAAGCAAGCTTCTCCTCG
>NC_041393.1:309870585-309882158 GCF_002162155.2 Triticum dicoccoides | reverse complement strand
TGGACTCCGCGTCCCCCCTGCTGAAGTCGACGTGTCCTCGTCCTTGTCCTCGGCGCCACCCTCAAGGTTGTAGTACTCGTAGTAGTGGCAGCGCTAGAGCTTGGGCACCCCCAAGGCAATATTCAAGGACAACCAAAAGCCTAAGCTTGGGGATGCCCCGGAAGGCATCCCCTCTTTTTTCTTTGTCTATCAGTAACTTTACTTGAGGCTATATTTTTATTCACCACATGATATGTGTTTTGCTTGGAGCATCTTGCATGATTTGAATCTCTGATTCTTAGTTTGCCACAATCATCCATTCTGTACACACCTTTTGGGAGAGGCACGCGTGAATCATGATTTATTAGAATACTCTATGTGGTTCACTTATATTTTTTGAGCTAGGCAATATTCCTCTAGTGCTTCACTTATATCTTTTTAGAGCACCGCGGTGGCTTTATTTTATAGAAATTTATGAATTCTCATGCTTCACTTATATTATTTTGAGAGTCTTTTAGAACAACACGGTAATTTTCTTTGGTTATAAATTTAGTCCTAATATGATAGGCATCCAAGAGGGATATAATAATAACTTTCATATGAAGCGCATTGAATACTATGAGAAGTTTGATTCTTTATGATTGTTTTGAGATATGAAGTTGGTGCTATTAGAGTCATGCTAGTGGAGTAATTGTGAATTTGAGAAATACTTGTGTTGAGGTTTGTGAGTTCCGTAGCATGCACGTATGGTGAACCGTTATGTAACAAAGTTGGAGAATGAAGTATTTATTGATTGTCTTCCTTATGAGTGGCGGTCGGGGACGACCGATGGTATTTTCCTACCAATCTACCCCCCTAGGAGCATGCGGGTAGTACTTCGTTTGATAGATTTTTGCAAGAAGTATGTGAGTTCATTTTGACTAATGTTGAATCCATGGATTATACGCACCCTCACCCTTCCACCATTGCTAGCC
This sequence comes from Triticum dicoccoides, assembly GCF_002162155.2. Classification (NCBI taxonomy): domain Eukaryota; kingdom Viridiplantae; phylum Streptophyta; class Magnoliopsida; order Poales; family Poaceae; genus Triticum; species Triticum dicoccoides. The sequence goes on along the minus strand of NC_041393.1, from coordinate 309,881,205 downwards.
TCTCTTGTGCCGCGCAACTTTCCCCTATGCCATACACCCACCATATTGCTTCCACGAAATAGCCACCATACCTACCTATTATGGCATTTCCATAGCCATTCCGAGATATATTGCCATGCAACTTCCCATCGTTCCATTTATTATGACGTGCTTTTATCATTGTCATATTGCTTTGCATGATCATGTAGATTACATAGTATTTGTGGCAAAACCACCTTTCATAATTCTTCCATACATGTCACTCTTGATTCATTGCACATCCCGGTACACCACCGGAGGCATTCACATAGAGTCATATTTTGTTCTAAGCATTGAGTTGTAAGTAAATAGAAGTGTGATTATCATCATTATTAGAGCATTGTCCCATGTGAGGAAATAAAAAAAGAGGCCATAAAATAGAGAAAGGCCCAAACAAAAAATAGAGAAAAAGAGAGAAGGGGCAATGTTACTATCCTTTTTACACGCTTGTGCTTCAAAGTAGCACCGTGATCTTCATGCTAGAGAGTCTCTTATTTTGTCATTTTCATATACTAGTGGGAATTTTTCATTATAAAACTTGGCTTCTATATTCCAACGATGGGCTTCCTCAAATGCCCTAGGTCCTCATGAGCAAGCAAGTTGGATGCACACCCACTTAGTTTCTTTTTGAGCTTTCGTACACTTATAGCTCTAGTGCATCTGTTGCATGGCTATCCCTACTCACGCAAATTGATATCTATTGATGGGCATCTCCATAGTCCGTTGATACGCCTAGTTGATTTGAGACTATATCCATCTTTTTGTATTCTCCACAACCACCATATTCTCTTCCACCATAGTGTTATGTCCATGGCTCACGCTCATCTATTGTGTGAAAGTTGAAATGGTTTGAGAACATCAAAGTATGAAACAATTGCTTGGCTTGTCATCGGGGTTGTGCATGATTTGAGTATTTTGTGTGATGAAGATGGAGCATAGCCAGACTATATGATTTTGTAGGGATAAGATTTCTTTGGCCATGTTATTTTGAGAAGACATAATTTCCTTGTTAGTATGCTTGAAGTATTATTGTTTTTATGTCAATATTAAACTTTTGTTTTGAATCTTACGGATTTGAACATTCATGCCACAATAAATAAAATTACATGGATAAATACATTAGGTAGCATTCCACATCAAAAATTCTGTTTTTATCATTTACCTACTCAAGGACGAGCGGGAATTAAGCTTGGGGATGCTTGATACGTCTCCAACGTATCTATAATTTTTGATTGTTCAAGGCTATTATATTATCTGTTTTGGATGTTTAATATGCATTTATATACTATTTTATATTATTTTTGGGACTAACCTATTAACCTAGAGCCTAGTGCTAGTTTCTGTTTTATGCCTATTTTAGTGTTTCGCAGAAAAGGAATAACAAACAGAGTCCAAAAGGAATAAAACTTTCGCGATGATCTTTCTTGGACCAGAAGCAAACCAGGAGACTTGGAGAAGAAGTCGGAGACTCAACGAGGCGACCACGAGGGTGGAGGGCACGCCCAGGGGGGTAGGGCGCGCCCCCTACCTCGTGGGCCCCTCGGAGCTCTCCTGACCTAATTCTTTCGCCCATATATACTCTTATACCCCAAAACCATCAAGGGCAGCCACAAAAACACTTTTCCACCGCCTCAACCTTCTGTACCCTTGAAATTCCATCTAGGGGCCTTTTTTTGGCATCTTGCTGGAGGGGGTTTCAATCACGGATGGCTTCTACATCAACACCAATGCCCTTTCGATGAAGCGTGAGTAGTTTACCACAGACCTACGGGTCCATAGCTAGTAGCTAGATGACTTCTTCTCTCTCTTTGATTCTCAATACCATGGTCTCATCAATGTTCTTGGAGATCTATTCGATGTAATACTCTTTTGCGGTGTGTTTGCCGAAATCCGATGGATTGTGGATTTATGATCAGATTATCTATGAATATTATTTGAGTCTTGTTTGAATTCTTATATGCATGATTTGATATCTTTGCAAGTCTCTTCGAATTATCGGTTTAGTTTGGCCTACTAGATTGGTTTTTCTTGCAATGGTGTTGGGGAAAATGACACATATGGGATCACGAGGATCTCTTCTATGGTTTGCAGGGAGAGGATTGCACAAAGAGCAGGTCTGGTGATCAGCATGAGGGATTTTTACCTAGGTTCGGGCCGCCGAGGAGCGTAAAACCCTAGTCCTGCTTTGAGTGTATATTCAGTGTTCTTGAACCTTAGCTAGCTGCTATGCGTGCCTGGTCCAAAAGTTCGAATCATTTCCCAGTACGCCTTGGGCCTCCTTTTATATGCCAATGGGGTCACCACAGTGGCACGCAGGAGGTGTAAAGTAGCTACAGTGTACATGCTTATCACTGACGTTGTAGGACAAACACATTAAATGCATTGCTTACGTGCCCTCCAACTTTATCAGGGACGGTAACAGAGCTCATCCCATCCGTCACTGCCTCACCCTATCTTGACACGTATACAGGCTGATAAGGCATGCAACGCCAAACTGTCTAGCTAGCTGCTACGCTGGCGCGGTGGAAGGATCTTCACGAAGATCTGCATGCCACCATGCAGGTACTTGCTTAGTTGGTTGGCTGGTCGCCGCGCTGGAACGACCGTGGGGTGACGAAAACTTGTCGGCTGCGGGCCTAGCTGTGGCTCCGCAGTTGTCCCCGGCAAGAGTCTTGCCGGGGCCTCACAGTCATCCCTGACAAGGGCGTTGCCGAGGGACTTCGTCTTCTGGTCTCCATGAAGACCTGCATGCCACCAGTCTTCACAAAGATCTGCATGCTACTACGCGTGTGCCCCTGAGTCTTAGTCCTGATGTTGTCGATGGTGTTAGAGCTCTTAGCCTCAAGGGTGGTGGCCTTGCTGGTGCTTCGCAAATTACCCTAACAAGGATTTTGCCGGGGCTTCGGCGAGGGTCTTGCCGGGGGCTCAACTCTTCTCCTGTTCTCTGTTTACTAGCTTGAATGTTGCCTTGGTGGTCTTGTACCTTGCCTTCTACTGCCCCGTCAAGCCTTGCCACGGGTGTGGCTACGACTGCCCGTGCACAAGTAAGGGGTACAGAAGGGGCCCAGACTTATGTACACCGACAGGAGCCCCCGGGCCTGGGCCACACACGAGTGCGAAGCGTCGTTGGGCCATGTGGTTGCACTTCGTCACGGTCCGCATTAAGTGTGCCACGTGGGGGCCGTGTGTGTAATGCCCCGAGACCAATGCGCCAGGTGTCTTCCAGTTATTCGCTGTCGTTGCCATGTCATCATCTGCATTTCATCAGCATGTTTTTCAAAACTTGCATCCGTTCGGGTTCCCCCGGTTCTCTCTGTTTTCCTTTCCGAGCCCAGACCCACTCGCATGCACCCGTCGCCCCTCTCAGACCTTGTTTCGCGAGCGGGAGAAAAACATTCTCGGAATGGGCCGAGATTTGCCGAGTGGCCTTGGTATATCACCGGTAGACCGCCTATAAAATTTCGTTCCACTTGGAGGTCGTTTGATGCCCCAACGGTTAAGTGAATTAACCGAAACCACCTTCCCTTTGCAGCCCAGCACTAACTGAAGCAGCGTCCCGGATGATCTAGACATAGCCTTTCTGAAGCATTAACTCTCTACTCTGGGTAGATAGTATAACCTACAACCCTCTACATCTGCTAGTCTACCTCTTCAAGAGCTAACGCAACTTACTCAACTATGCCAGAGCCCATAATGGCTTGTGGCTGCACACGGAAGTTTCTAGCATGAATAATCTTATGATCCCTTTGAGCTTGGGTGGCATTCCGTAGGATAATCACACGGGTACTCCGGGATTTCCAAAACAAACAACATTGGGTACTCCAGGTGCCTCAACCAATCCACCCAGATTTATATTAAAGTTGCCACCTTAATGTTATCCAATTGAAATAACTCTCAAACTTCCATGTGTGAATCATGATCCGATCCCCGTCCACGATCATGGCTAAGCAATAATAAGCATAACGTGTATTCCCGGGGTGATCAAAAGGTATTAGGTTCCTACCTCAAACACTACAACCAAAATCATATGTTCCCAATCCTACCAATGCAAATATTTGTGGGGCAGAACTAATGCATAGTAAAAACTAGGTATAAAAGAGTATGATCATGTGTAACTTGCCTTGCTGACGATCTGCAAACTCTAGAGATTCATAGTAACAAGCTTCGCACTCCGGGTAATCTAGGGTAGACAAACAGTAGCATACATAAGCAATCACTCAAACAAAGCACGAGAGAAACCAAGAAAAGATCCAAATCGAACACGAAACAAGCAACGGCTTAAACTAACAAGAGTCAAAACCTAACAGCATTATTAACATGTGAATTACTTCTTAACAGAAAGTACATGTGATTAGCTATGGTTTGCAAAAAGATTCAACTCAAAAGGAGCAACGAAACTCAAAATACGAATGAAACAAGATCGTTTACTAATCTGGAATAAAGTCAAATTTAGCAGTACAAATCATGTTCAAGTTGACTAACTGGAAAGAGGGCTTCGAGACGAAGATTTTGGCGTTGGTTTCATCTTATTTGGATAAGCGAGTAAAAAGTTATACTAGTTTGTAAATCAGGGGCTGAATTGCGATAAAAGTAATTGCGGATAAGTCCCTCGCTGAAAATAAAACAAAAAGAAAATACTAACGAACGAATGTTCACTGTCTGAACCTAACTGGCGAACTACGTTCGTTAAAACAAACGAACGGACGAACGTCCGCTAAATAAAATAAACCGACGAAAACCGATCTAAAACAAAACCGTAAAACCTAAAAAAAAACTGGCTCTGGTTCGTACCGATTCGGGAGTAAAACCCAACGGCGGCGGCGAACGGCGGGGCGGCTGCACGGGCAGGCGGTGGCGTCGGCGGCGCGGGGCGTCATCGCTCGGCAGGCGGCGGGAGGCGGCGGCGGCGACGGCGACTTGGCGTCCTAGGGGACGGCGGCTTATAAAGGGACGGGGGCGGTGGCTTGCTTGGGGAGGGGGCCGGCCCGGGGAGGAGTCCGGCTCGAACTCCCCTCGTCGTCCGTGCGCGGCACGGCGGCGGGGAAGGCGGCGACGCGCGGGAGTGGGCTGGCTGGGCTTCGGCCCAGTCAGTCCTGTAATTTTTTTTAATTATTTCGCCCGAAGAAGAAAATCATAAAAAATATATAATAAATTCTAAGAATGCCAAAAACAATTTTCACTGTCTAAAAAGAATATTTAGAACTAAGTGAACATTTTTCTGGCCTAAAAATGCAATTTTGAAAAAAATGCATATTTTTCTAATTCAAATAAAATAGCAAATAAAAACAAAAAAATCATAATTTGATTTTTTAAATTCTTTCTCCAATATTTCTCTAAATTTGAAGAAGTCATATTATCTTCTCTCATTTATTTTTAACATTGAAAATATTTGGAGAGAAAAATAATGAAAATCAAATTGAAAATCAAATTGATCCTTTCTTCAAATTTGAATAAAACTCAAATATGAATTTTGTGAAACCTCCAACTATCTTCTTGGGTCCTTGAGTTGCTTAAGATTTCTAGGATCTGAACCAAAATGCAAAGATAAATATGATATGCATATGATGATCTATGTATAACATCCAAATTGAAAATTGGGATGTTACACGGGAGGAGTGTGCGAGTACGATATCGATGAAAAGAGGGGCGGGAGTGAGACATGGACGGTGAGAAGAGAAGAGGGAAAGCCTGTGTTTGTGGTAGGCACACCTGGCTGGAGAGGCATATCGATCGGTGTGTGTCGGGAAGAAGGAGATGGGGGCCTACAAACACCGTGGGTGAACGACCTAAAGTGAAAGGACGAATTTGCACCATAGAGCTAGAGAATGCTGAGGGAGGATGAGAGGGAGGCGGGCGTGTGCATGCACGAAAGAAAGTTAGCGCTAGCTACGAAGGTAAGAGGATTGTGTGGGTGTAAAACACGAATAAAGATCGTAATTCATTGTAAAAAGTGAATTTGGATATTTGAAGAATTTATCATAGTGTTTTAAACCGAGGCATAAGTGAATATATATAACGGTGATACGCATGGTGTGGTTATATATACATACACACACACACATCTGGCTATTCTGTTACGCGTAACAGAATATTATTCTGTTACCCTAAATGAACTGATGAATTCAAAGAGTTGAACTGATGAAATTCGAGTTGTTGAACTGATGAAATTCGAGCTGTTGAACTAATGCTTTCTGTTGATGTTAAAAATTGTCTTCTTTCGTTCAAATTGTTTTGCAATTTTTTTGTTGAAATAGGGCATGTAATATATCGTTGGAAAGCTCTTGACATCCACATTACAATCTTATAATTTGTTTTTGCAAAAAAATTATGCTTTAAGAGCAGTTTTGAAAAAAATCATTTTTTTCAAAATCGAAAACACGAATTGTATTTTCGACTTAATTTTCAAACGGTTAGTCGAAATTGAGCAAATGAGATGGCGTTGGAAATCTTGTGAAAATCCGCATCTTCCATATATCTACTATTTTCTAAAATTCTATATGATTTAAAAGTAATTTGAAAAATGATCAAATTCTAGGAGAAATGTTTTTTCACTTTTTTTGCAAACGGTTTGTCGGATTGACGCAAATGATACGGCATTAGAAAGCTATGGAAAATGCGCAACTTTTGCATATATAAAGTTTTTTAAAATTCCTTACGGTTTAAATACAAATTTAAATACGGTTAAAACTGGTTTTAAACACGTTTTTTAAAAAAGTTTGTCGAAATGGGGCAAATAATATATCCTTGGATAGCTATCGAAAAGGCGAAACTTAGTCATGTTGGACGTTTTTTCTCTACCTCGCAACTGTTTAAGAGTAATTTAGAATACGGCAAGACGGATCCTGTTGTTTTCCCGTCTAAAAAACAGAGTACTCGTACTAATATATATGTGTGCTTGTACTGAGCTATTTTTTGTAGAGTAATTTTGAATTATTCTGAAAAAAGAGTACTTGTACTGATGTTTGCATGGGTTTGTACTAAGCATGTTTTCACTAACTAGATTTTGCTCTGTTTTTGGCTAATATATTTGCTTGTAAATTTTCAATGGTTTACTGTATCGTCGCCCCTGTACTTGCATGGTTTGTATCATCGAACTAAATGATATTTTATTCAAAAAGAAAATGTTTTGTTTTGTTTCTTTTTTTGTGAACTCAACATTGTTTTGACAACGATGTTTTGAACTTCTCTCATTTTACGACTTGTACTGAGGTACTTACTAAGCAGGATTTTCATGGGGTTTCTTTTTTTGCTTCAATTTTTACAATCTGAATTCTGCCATTAAATTGAACTGAAATAAAATATAGGAACTGAACTGAGTGTATTTTTCTGATTTTTGCTAGCATGCATCAAGATATTTTATATATGCTTTACAGTAGAACATATGCTAATTTTTATGTCAAGTAACTTCAAACAAAACAGAAGTGGAGCTTCATTTACAAGAACAGAACAGAACATATGCTAGTTCAGATCCATACAAGATTTTCTCAAATGCTTATTAAGGCATAACACACAACACTTGTTGTGCTATAGGAAGAACACGTAAAAAGAGGAAATTGGACATTGAATCGTTGAGTAGGTGTACTAAAAAGCACACAAAACATGTACTGAAAAAGAACACAACTCCTTAGCGTTTCCATTGGCCTCCTATGGCAGAGGTGAACGGTGTGATTGTTGCGTCGTCGCACGGCCTCGTGTACCGGAGGTGAATGGCTTATGGTGGTAAGGGTGAACGGCTTGAGCGCTGCATCATCGAACGGCCTCGTGTCGAGGAAGTGAACAACCTGGGTTGTGAAGGTTCAAGCAGGGGGTGTTGAGAGGCTATGTGGGACTAATACTGTCGTGTCAGAATCAGTTCTGTAGCTGCTCACCACGCACACCTACTCAACTACTCTGTGCCACCGTCCCACTGCGCATAAGTACACTTGCCGCCTGCTCGTTGTCGTTGGATGTACCTTGCACACACACAACAACCACCAATTAGCATGCATGAGTTCGTGTACAGTAACATTACAAATTTGCAATGAAACCTAAAAAGTTCTGTACTTTGAAATACTTCATTTTACTTTCCAAATACTTTATTTGTTTTAAAATATGAACTTCTATATTTATTTCCTTAGAACTTATTATGATTTCCCTCCGAACAACAAAAACATGATTGGTTTACTTACCTATAAAATATTTGAAGTATGTCCAATGAAAAAACATTCCTAGGCCTGGAAGTGAGAAAACACATTACACTCATCGAGGTAGATATCATTCTGTGCATACCTTGCCACACACCACATCGGATTCCAAGATTCTAGATGAACTTCAACAAAGTTAAGTGAAACCTTTTTCTAACCCGAGAACTGCAGAAAATTAGCTTGATTTATTTAACCACATCAAATAAACTCTTAACTACTTATGGCAAGTATATTTGAACTGATGTATCCTTTTTCTAGTTACTGAATTGCTAACCACTCCATATAAACTCTTAACTACTTATGGCAAGTATTTTTTTTAACTGACCTTTTCCATGTTTTTTTTGTGTGTGTCTTTTCCCAAATCTTTTCCAACCCTCTTCTCTGAACTTTTATATTTATTTTTCATGAACTTTTTAAGCTACCCTAGTTTAACTTCTAGCGTTTTCTTTCTTTTACTAATTTTACTTTGTCCAAATATCATCTTTGTCTCGTAGTTTCCCATCCATCTCACTATGTTTGAACTTTTGGCAATCTGGAACATGAACTATCTGTGAAAACACATGCTCCAGTATAATCTGAGATGCCAATTCAAGCAAAACAATCAGTACTACTCACATCTATTAACAACGGCTTGAGATGCTCATGTCGAGGCTAGTGCAAGCTAATAGTACTGGCATCCAGTGTGGTTGGAACAAACAAGATGAACAAATGATTTAACGGAGCAACACTACATACACAGGCATGAATAGGAACAACGCTATGTACCTGGAGACCGGCCACAACAGCAAGCGACACATGCGACTACGCCAAACTTAACCACATTGAGGCGGCCACCAGCAGCGGACCATCACCGAAGCCCTTATTGAATGGACACATGCGACGAACACCTACATTTTGTTTTCCTTTTGTTTACTGAAACTCGTGTTCCAGCCAAGCCAAAGGAGGATTTAAACAAGGTTGCTGCCCATATAATGAATGGAACAACTGCACCATATTCATTCATCTGTAGCAGCTTCTGTATGATATCAATCAGAACAAGGGAGGGAAAATCAACACACACTCTTCTACTTTGATGGAGAGCGGGCTATACCGAAGAACTTTCGACAAAATGAAGATACTTGTAACTGATAATTTTTCTGAAAGAAATGGGTATTAGCACCGTAAACCTTTGAATTTCTGAAAATGATTAATCTTCATCTAACTACTCAATGAAAAGTGAACTTACAGGGGTAGGCACCATCTGATTCAGCCGTTTGCTAACTTCACCATCTATTTATTGAGAATTGTCAACAAGATCGACTGCCATGTCCACTCCATATGGGTATACTCCTGGGCTTCAACTTGAACCGAATTTTTATTTGAGATTTTACTTGAACTTTCTTTATTTTTCTCCTGCTGTTCCGAGCTACGGTAGAATTGATAAGACAGTACACGAAACTGAAAATACAGAGAAAACTAATTAGTTGGACCAAACCTCTCATTCACTTATGTTATACTTAATCGTACCCATTAGCAAACCGCTCCAATAAGTGAAACAAATGGCAAAAAGCTTGCTGTCGTTTACAAGGTTCGAACTTTTTAGCTTTCAAGAACCTTGACTACTTTCAAACATGCAGTTTCTAAGACCGTCACTAGTTCAGCTTAAGTCCACCTTGAGTACTTTTTGTTTGAGTTGATCTCTTGTAGGTCGACTAGTCCAGCGAGGAGAAGCAGTGGGAGGTGTGCCACAGAAAAGCCACGACCTGTACCGAGAAGTAAGCTCAATAGTCACTACGATCATCCAATCCAACAGTACAACTGAATATATAATGCTTCAACACATACAGAACGCACACAATTATGTTCAGAGAACCAACCTATTTAAGTTCAGAGAATAAATGCATTTAACTTAAAGAACAAATGTGTTTAGGTCCAGGGAACAAAACAATCATCAGTGTGTTTTTCTGTGTAGGAATAATCGTAGAAGCATTATAGTTAGACTGAAGCTCTAGGAATTCTAGAACTTCCAAAAAAATGTGCAGGCGGAGTTTATGTTGCTGCTAGTTAGTAAGATGAATGGAGAGGATGAACACAGGACACGCACCATACCAGGATGGCAACGAGGAAGCTGCCGACCTTAACATCTCCTTTCCTTCTCTCTGCAAGGTCTTTGAACCTCGTACATGGGCGGGGTTGTACTGCACGAGAGGTGGTGGGGGTTGGCGGCTCTGCGTAGTCTAGAGCGAGCTTGGTGTAGGGAGGTGGCGCTCGCCATGGCTAGGAGAATCCAGGAGGAAGAAGATTGGGCGGCGTCACGATGGGGCAGGTGAAGAACTGGAGGTTGGCACGCTGGGGATGGTGGCGGCCGGCGCGCTGAGGATGGGGGATGGTGAGCGGCCCAGGGCGCATGAGATAGTGGGGGAGGGGTGGCGACTGCTTC
>NC_041393.1:309827186-309870359 GCF_002162155.2 Triticum dicoccoides | reverse complement strand
AGGGAGAAGGTGAGGCGCGGGGCGGGGGCCGGAGCCAGGGAAGAAGGTGGGGCGCGGAGCGGCGGCCGGAGCCAGGGAGAAGGTGGGGCGCGGGGCGGCGGCCGGAGCCAGGGAAGAAGGTGGGGCATGGAGCGGCGGCCGGAGCCAGGGAGAAGGTGCGGTGCGGGGCGGCGGCTCGAGCCAGGGAGAGGAGGTGGAGGCGGAGCGGCCACATGGAAGAGATAATGTCCTTTTTTTCCTTTTCTTAATAATAACGATACCGGTTCAGAAAAAAGGATCGTCCTCTATATAGGGGCGAGGGTAACAGAATATTATTTTGTTAGTAGTAACATAATAGCCCAGCCCTATATATATAGGACAAATTTTATCTCCAAGCAATGGTAACTACCACCTAGCTAGCTGCCCTCCACTTGCCCCCACCGTAGCGCCAAGCCAGCTCGATGGATGGATCAGCTTAACGGGTTATGGAATCCAATAAGAGTAACCAGTCTAGTTTTATTATTAAATAATCTGGCAAGTATTCAACAACCTCTTGAATTCTAGGCTACGTACATGGATCAAATTGGGTAAGCATGTGCAACACGCTGATTATTCTTGATGTAAGAAAAATCTTAGTCAGAATACGACCTCCGTTTCTGTTAACTATATACTTTGTAAAATATTAGATCATACATAACGCAGTACGAAAGATATTATTATTTCTGAAACTGTGTGGAGTATACTCCGGTATACTTGTAGTATGTAGTGGTAATATATAGTATATTGGAATATGGAGTATGCGGTATGGTGTATTAAATAAAATTGAAGTATGGAGTATGAAAAGGAAAATTTGGAGTACGGAGTATCAACAACAAATTATAACATGGAATGTTAACATTTTTTACACGAAATATCGTATAGTACAAACTCTCTGCCCCAAAAATTAGTACTTTGTATGTAGTATATAGTTTGTTTTTGAAGTATGGAACATACCTACGTACTCTTAGTTAACATTTTGAAGTATGTAGAAGTATGAAGTATGTAAATATTTTGAATTGTATTTCTATGTTGAATATACAATGTATGTACATAACTTTTTCTGAGGGTATACTTAATATTTAGATGGAGTATGAAGCGCTCGAGTATGGAGTATTATTAAGTGCTCAAGTATGGAGTATGAAGTATGAAGTATGAAGTATCGAGATGCATGTACTTCATAGTAAATGGAGTGTGCAAAAAAGTATAGAGTATGCCCAAGTAGTATGGAGTAACCCTCAAAAGAGAATATAGTATGGAGTATCATAAAAGAGGATAGTATGTCGTATATATCTCATTGTACAAAAAATGGAGTATATATATCGAACTGATGGGTAGATAATACAATTACATTCATGGCTTCATGGACTCCAGAACGGTAGAACGTATGATTGAAACATCATATACACATGTTGTTTTCATCAATGCATGTAAGCATGTTCTTCCTTCTCATACATTGCCATCTCAAAATGGAGTATGTTGTGTGAGTATATGTACAGCAACGCGCCGCGGCGGTTGTTGCCGCCGCCGTGCTGGAGTAGTCACATGTCGGCCATAAACAGTGTTGTGGCGCTGCAGCCGCCGCCTCGCAAGTAACCCGTTTGAGAGAGTATACTCATCTAAAAAATAAGAATACAAAAATAGTCACTAGTGTAATGAAGAAGTTACAGTAAATATAGAATGGACTATATATCACGTAGATGGGGTACAAAAGTCAACAGTACAGGTTGTTCATCTTTCCCTTTTTTGAGAAGGGAATTCTTGGAGTCCTGATGCAGAGATGTGACCATTTTCTCTCAAGTACTCCCTCTGTCCCATAATATAAGAACGACTTTTTCACTAGTTAGTGGCAAAAACGTTCTTATATTATGGGACGGAGGGAGTACATCGTTACCACCATGGCCGCCGATGCCGTCGCACTATGGCGTATGTTGTATTCATCGCCGCCGCACCTGAGTAGGCACGCATCGGCCGTGTGCAGCATGCGGCCGTACGTCGTTGTCGTTGCCGCTGACACACCGATGGAGTAGTCACCTGACAGTTTCTACACTACCTCAGGCCTCACATGCACGAGAAACAACAATCCATGCACGCAGAATCGTACCGATGTGGCTGCCATTGGCGGAGGCCGGTGAGACCATACGTTTCTTGGATCTGAAATTCAACAGTGACTGTATCGTACCAAGCATCGAAGATTGCCTAGATCAATCTGAACCTCCCATAGTGAAGATTGAAACGAAATATTAAGAGACAAAGATTAATATTGTGTGCATTCTTTGGAATCGAGATGCATGAATCAACGTACATACCTTCATCCCTCCCTCGTGGTGTTCTCTCAGTGAGACTGGTGTCGACTGCCTTTTTCCAAGCGCTCGAGATTCAATCAGGTCGTTGTATAATATTGGCCACAAAAATCGGAAGAGTCTGGTGGAGTTTAATCGGGCAGAGAGAGAGGCCCGTTTATTTTAACGCGTACAACCCGCTAAGGAACGCACAAATCTTGAAGAGATGGATGGCGGCAAGGGTGGGGTTAACTACCATCTATTGGTAGTATATATATATATATATATATATATATATATATATATATATATAAAAGATACCCACACCCCTCTCCACATTTGCAAATAAGGACTTCCCTCGTTCATCCTTTTCTCCCACAAGATAAACTACTCATACAAATGTATCTTGATGTTCCGTACAACGCATGGGCATCTTTCTAGTACTACATATAATATATAGAACATTGATTATAATTTGTGATAATGTGTCGCTTTTGCAGCTCAGGGCTAAATACTTGTCATAATGTAGGGGGCGGGGCACTATACCTTGCGTGATAAACATGGTGTACCTAGGGAACATGGTTTAGATTATGAGTATCTAGTTAGTACATCAAATATACTATTATTTGGAATCAACATTAAGTGTGTTCAAAAATTTGAATTCGAGTTCATATCTCTCTCTATAGTAATCATGTGGTGTGTTGTTAAGATAATACATGAATGATGATTTAAGTTGGCAACAATTATGATTGTAGATTCTTATTCAAAGAGAGAAACGAATTCAAATTTAGTTCGAATTGTAGTGGTAGTATAGACATTTGTAATGCACTAAAATGTTGGTATAAGTAGGTTACTTGCATTATACAGACAGCGAAAATTTTAATTGGACATAACATGGATTAATTCGTAGCTTTGAATAGCATTTGTACAGTAAAACGGGACAAGACTCTCTCTTTATGTGGTGTGAATAGCTTTATTTTTTTGGTTTTTTTTCGTTGAGGGAAGTGCGAATTGATTTGGTACGTACAATATTACATGTTAGGCTTGTCCCTAAAATTCAACCCGCGCCTTGTTGTATCCCGAAAATTCAGATATCGTGCTCCCAAAACTCACGCCTTCACAACCTGCGCCTTGCTATCCCGAAATTACAACGCGCGCGAAAACTCCCTCCCGCTGCCAAATTCAGACACGTGAATTTCCCATTCTAACCCTGAGGCAAAAGGGTCGCTAGTCCAAATCGTTGGGGGTACTTTTGTAACCCACCCTACATTTTGGACAAGCGCGTCCCTAAGTCATGGTTCCCCCCTCCCATCGCCTCCTTTTCGCCATTCGAAATCCCAGGCTGCCTTAACTTCTCTGCTCCAGCCGCAAAACCCGACCCACCTTTGGCCGCCACCTCACCGCTGCCCAGCTGGAGTGTCTTCCCCGACGAGGTTGTCCACCACAACAGCTCGACGTCCCTCATCCACCTCCCTGGATGAGGATCCGTCGTCGCGCCGGTTCAGCCGCCCCGTCCTCCACCTCCAACGAGCTGCTCCGATGATCGCCTCATCTATCACAGCTGCTCCATCCCCACAGCGCCGCCTTAACCTGCTCCACCGGAACCGCAGCATCCTCACCGACTCCTCGGACGAAGCCAAGGCCTATTCGGCACCACCAAAGAGGTTGTACACTCATCACATCGCACCTTCTCCTTAACTTAACCTCCCGGCACCAACGATACTCCATCCCGCACCCCCATGGCGCAGCTACCTCGAAACCAGCGCTGTGGGCGACATCTCCATGGCGGCTCTCCCCCAAAGCGAGGCCCCTTCAGCAGCGGCGTCTATACCAGCCGGATCTGCTACTGCTCCTCCGTCTCTCGCTCGCGCTGCTGCTGCTGCTCCGGCTCTCGCTCACTTGCTCGCACTGCTGCTGCTGCTGCGACGCTCGCTCGCTCACTCGTGCTGCTACTGCTGCTGCTACTCCGGCCCTCGCTCGCTCGCTCGCGCTGCTGCTCTGCTCTCCCCCTCGCTCGTGCTACTGCTTTGCTCTTGCTCTCGCTCGCGCTACTGCTGGTACATGAGTTGCTGCTCTAGCTCTAGTTCGGCGCTGCTCCTCCAGGCTATGCTGCTCTGGCTTCTATCTGCTATTGTGTTCCTCGTCGATCGCCTGCTAATTTAGATCACTGTTTCTCTACTACTAGTGCTCGAGCGGCCTAAACTACATGTGAAGTGCCTCTCTGCTACCAATGGGTTCAGTTTCGATAGTAACATTCAGATTCCACAATAAATTTCAGTTTCAACAGTTAAGTCCAGAGTCAATAGTTTTTCCCTCATCTGTTGTAGTCAAGTGTTTTTTGGTGATGTAAATTTTACATCTATCACTTTTTGGTAATGTATTTTACATCATCTATTGGAGATGCTATTAGAATCCCACTTGAGATTAACAATGTTTGTCTTGTATTGCTTCAGCCTCGACGTCTTACGGCTCGCCGCAGCTGCTCCAATGGCGAAATCATCCATCACAACAGAGCAGTGCCCTAGATGCCGTCTACAGATTCCTCAGATCTTCCTCCACACCTCCGACAGCCACCTCTGCCTCAACTTCTTCGAGGACCAACCCAATGATGCCGAGGTCGACACAGCTACGGCAAAGAAGTTGTGCACTTGTCGCATCACTTATTACTCTACATTCATTTCCATCCATTAGGGCTATTTTGGTTCAAAGGAAAAACATAGCAATAGGTAATTTTCCTATGGCACTCTACTATTCAATTATTCATGCATTTTGTTCAAAGGAATGGAGCAAAACATCCACCTGGACCTACCTTTCAAAATCCTATGCATGAAAACAAGACCAAGTGCATTAGTGGCAGAATAACATTCTAACTATACACGCTTTCATATGGTTTCACTTTATTTTGGCCATGTTTCTTTGCATTCCTTTGCTCTTCCAATTCCTATGAACCAAACACCCAAGTTGACAGAAATCATGTGTTTACAAATGCTCCATTTCCCATGTGCATTCCTATCCTATTCCGGTGTTATTCCTATCCCTGCATTTTTAGAATGCAAGCCAAAGGAGCCCTTACAAAATTACTTCAGTTACACATAGGTGTCGAAGAAAACTTTGTGAGGTTTGTCCTGCTCCTGCCGCGACGTCGTCCACCTCACCTGAGCTGCTCCATCAATAGAAGCATCCACCAAACCTGACATCACGACTCCTGACCATCTTTCGCTGCCTCAGATCTCCTTCCCTGCCACCGGCACCCACCGCAACGACATCACCATCATCGACTCAGCAGATGAACCTGAGGAGTACACGGGTCCACAAGAGAGGTCGCACTCTTTTGTTTCTGCTTATATTATGCATTGCTTAATATTACCTGCTACTTTATCGTCCTGTTCACCTCTTAGACTCCAAGTCGGGTCCAAATTAATGTTCAAACTTGAGTTTTAAAATTAGTTGTGGGGCAAATATCGAGGCAGCAATGAATAGTATATCTGTCTATTATCTGGCACATATCGAGGCAACAATGAATAGTATATCTACCTATGTTGTTCATCTTGGATGGGAAAGAAATAGTAAAGCAATCATCATCTGTCTTTTTATTAAATTAAAGCTATCATCAGCCTACTATCATTATTTTTGGATCCATCCACTGGTTGTTACCATCATTCTAGATTTCTGCATGCTCTCCTTACATAATCTCACTATACTTTTTCCGTATGCATGTCAGATATTTTACACAGTCATGCCGAACATGTAGAGAAAAAGAGAAGAGTTTTGCGCGGCAATACAATGTCATGCAGACATCGCTCCATGGTGGGTTCAATGGCAAACCCTCTCCCCCCTCTCCAGATTGTAATCCAGAGGAAGATATCTGTTCTGAGGTGGATTCAGACGCAGCTGACCATTCTATTTACCCCCCATGGTGTTTTCTTTAACTTGACATGATGATGTTAGTCATATCATGCATATGTTGCCTTGCCGTGTCTAGTTTCGACATCATATATGTCATGTGCTTAATTTATACATGTTCTGTAATGCCACATGTTTAGTTTCTATATCATATATGGGAATTATGCAGTCTGATCTCTTTTAGCCAACCATAATATATGTGCAATATGCACTGCCATCCTGTTTAACCAGGCATCATGTATTTGAATGATATCTTACCCATCCTTTTCTTCATTACATTTCCATTTGTCGACAATGTTTGTACATTAAACTACTCTTCCTGTGAATCAGCCATTTGAGTGGGTGACAAAAAAATCTGGAGTGAAAATAAGATCTTCATAGTAGACAGTGCTACCTGTCGAAGCAGATCTCTAGCTGGGTCCCGATAGCTCCTCAGAGATGGAATTAGAAACAGGTGACCAGTCATATTCCCCCACCAAGGTGTATGCTCTAACTTGGCATGGTTATACTACTCATATCATGCATATGGTGTCTTGTATTGCATAGTTTAGACATCATACACAATGTTCAACACCGGGTTCTTAGTTCAGAAATCATATATGCGAATGCCCTCTGCTTAGCATATAAATCACATATGTGAACTAAATCATGTGATCCTGATTACTTAGATAACATGTATGTGAATTATGTCATGTGAACCTGTTTACTAAAGACATCATATAATTATATCATGCCATCTTGTTTAGCTAGTCATCATATCTTTGAATTATGTCATGCTATGCTATCCAGTTTAGATAGACATCATATATGTGAAATTATGTCATGCTATCCTTTTTAGTTAAACAATATACATGTCAACTATTTCATGCCCTCTTTTTTCCACACAATCTATTGCATCTGTCTCTCATACAATGTCTGTACATTCAACTATTTTTCCTGTTTATAAGCCATTTGAATTGGAGCGGGTTATGGTAGTATCTAGCGGAGTAAAAACACGATTTTCAAATAAAACAGTGCTACCTCTTGGTAGAGATAGCACCCCGGTTATACATGCATGAGAACCATCCCTACCACACATAACCCAGACTCTCGCAGATTGTAACCCTACTGCGATGGACAGAGAACTAGATTCACGCAATCTAACCCCAACCCCAGCAGATAGTAACCCAGTTCCTGTTGATACAACACCATCTCCACCACAGAGCTCCCAAACAAGAGCAGTTAGTAAGGCAGCTCCAGTGCCCAAAGCGCCAGTACTACCACGGTGAACCGCAACTCCACCAGTTAGTACACCTATTCCTGTGGAGGAAGCATAACCAGCCATTCATAGTTTAGCATGTATCGCATTTGATGTTGTTAAATCCTATGTGTGTATCTTCCCATCATGGAGATATTATACTGAAGATGAAGGAAAATGCCAGTTGCAGGTGTTTGTCCAGGAGTTATGTGTAAGTAATGTTATTCATGGTAATTACTTTGCGTTGTCCCATACATTATACCTCCATGATGGTTATAATACAGCAAATTTTCCCATTTTTATCTATAGAGAAGGACCGATTTGGAAACTCGGTATGAGGTAACTTGTGCTAATACCTCTGCTATCTTCAAGAATGCTTGGTGGCAGTATTGGAATTACCTGAAGAAAACGTACTTTAGTGGCAAAGAAACTCATCAAATTTCCTTACATTCTCCTGAGACACATTTACTCGACGATGGGTGGGAACGCCTTGTTCTGTACTGGTCCCGAACCAAGAATGTGGTAAGGTCTACGAGCCCTTTTTTTATTTTTAAGTACTATATGCCAACGTCTTACTGTGCTTTGTTCATGTAGAACAAGGGCTTAAACCTGAAGAACAACTGTTCTTTTAAGATTCCATTGCTATCGTGCATACTGCTTTGCTCTTGTCTCACTGTATTTACTCATACAAACTTATTTTTAAATTGAAGGATCCAATCGAAACTCCGGTGGCACAATAGGTATATTTACACATGTTTCTTTAACAGGTTTGCTCTTATAAATAGCTCTGTTGATTTCAATTTCAATTATGTATACAGTTGACTTCTCATATCATGCACATTACTAGCATGACAACAAAGCCAATAGTGTTGTTTTTGACTATAAAAAAATTGACTACATGTACAACAAAGCCAATAGTGTTGTTGTACATGTAGACCCGTGGTACCCATCTAAAATCTTGTTGTGCCATGTAGTTTCCCATGCTTTGTATTCTTTCAGTGCTGCTTTGTCTTGAACTGATATGATTTGAACTGTGTCTCTATTTTGATTTTTCAAGACAATGGAGTGACCATAGGACATAGATATATGTTTGTTCGATGCTTTTATTATGTACTACTTGGCAATAGAAGACTTGGTAGTTTAATCATGTCCACCTTACTAGAACTGGTTCACCGAAATGAGTTTCATATACTAGTACATGCTAAACATGTTATGTGTCTGCTTGTTTCTTCTTTTAGAATGCTGACAAAATATTGGGGAAGAGTGCCTTATTAAGCAATGGTAAAGGAAGTAATGCAAATAAGGTTCAGGTTAGTGAGACATCCTTGTTGCTCTCCAACAAAGCGGATAAAATGGCTAAGGAAAATTATCTTGAAGACAGTGAGACAACCCCAAAGTCATGTCTTGGTTTAGTGTTCGAGTTACTGGCCACTACCGCTGGCACAAGCTATTAAAACTCACTGTCTGAATCAGTTCGGTTTCTTGAGTCTCAACTACAAGCTGAAAGACATCGATCAGTTGTGCTACGACAAGAAGCCGAAGGACTGCGGAAGTCCCTGGAGCACTCAAATGTGTACTTTCTGGCGCAACAGCAAGCATTGGAGGATTTTAGCGCCAAACAGGACAAAGCTAATAAGCTTGCTAAGCTTACTGCTAGCATGGTGGATACCCAGGATAATGTTTCTTGAGCTCTTCTAAAGTTGTTTCAGTTAAGGACTTGTTCTGCTGCCGCATTTATTTGCACTGCTAGCCAATTTAGACGGCCAGTGTATGTAATATGCTGCTTTGCCCCTATATTTGCACTGGTGGCGAATTTTGATGCCCAGTGGATGTAATATGTGTAATAGCCGTAATAGCCTAGCGTTAGTTGCTTTCTTATTTATTTCCTTATTGTCATGTTTAGTTGTTTTCTTGTAGTCACTACAGTTCTTTTTTCGTGTTTTTCTAGTGGCCACAATAACCTATTTTTATAACTAGGCCACAATAACCTATTTTTATAACTAGTCCTGCTACCTTTTGTAGTAACCATAGCCCTCCACGAGTTGTATGATCCAGGGGCCTTCTATGGGTCGTAGGATACATGGGCTTTCTATGGGTCATAGGATCAATGGGCCTTCTATGGGATGTAGGATCCATGGGCCTTCTACGGGCCGTAGGATCCATGGGCCTTCTACGTGTCGTCTAATCTACGGGCCTTTTACGGGTCGTATAATTGTTTCGCCAAACATGGGTCGTACTATTCGTGGACCAATAATGGTCCGCAAAATGGGCCGTAAATGGGCTAGAGAAGAAATCCTATGTTTTATGGCCTGACCATAATGGGCCATTAATAGGCCGTATTTGATGATGCTATGAAAATGGCCCAATGGATTAATGGGCCACAAACGGGTCAACTGTAACCACGGGATGAATATGGCCCACAACCAGAAAAGGCCAGCAATAGGCCGTAAGTAACCGAATGCTGGAAATGAGCCCAAGAATAAATGGGCCATGAGAAGGCCAAAAGGTAACATG
This sequence comes from Triticum dicoccoides, assembly GCF_002162155.2. Classification (NCBI taxonomy): domain Eukaryota; kingdom Viridiplantae; phylum Streptophyta; class Magnoliopsida; order Poales; family Poaceae; genus Triticum; species Triticum dicoccoides. Next base: position 309,860,408 of record NC_041393.1, on the reverse strand, counting down.
GGCTGGAAACGGCCCAATGGAATAATGGGTCGTTAATGGGTATAAAATGATACACTATTCATTACGGGCTGGTTTCACCAAGGGCCATTAATGGGCCAAGAGTTACAAAGGGACTCATATGAGCCGAAAGACGTCATGGGCCATACATGGACCGGAAGTTACGATGGACTGGAATCATATTGGACGGCCCAAATGACGCTACTGGGCCAAATTCTGAGAGGCCATAATGGGTTGTGAGTTAGCAGGCTGCAAATGGGCTATATGCGAACAACCTGTTAACAGGCTTTTCGTGGGCCAGCCCGCTACCTTTTGACCAAGTCAAACGGGCCGGCCTTTTCATCGGAATGGGCCTCTGCTGGGCCGTGCCACGTGTCGATGTATCATAGGCGCATTCGGTCCAATGAGTGGATGACATCTGTCCCAACGGTGAGCCGACATGTGGTTCCTTCGGCCAATGAGAAATTTACACGTGGAAAATCCCCATTGTTCGTGGCTGTTAGCGGGTTATCGGATCCAAAACCAGACCCGATAGCTTAATGGTGACACGTTACGATGGATGCCACGTGTCGGTCACCCTTCACGAAAGCACTTCCATGACGTGCGATTTATCGTCATGGAAGTGGACACTTCCGTGATGATAATTTTGGTAATGTCATGGAACTCTTCTACGATAGCACATGTATGACTATCTTGATTCTGTCATAAAATCGTCATGGATGTACATGCATGACAGAAAATGTGACCTACTGTGACAAACACGTATCATCACGGAAGTGTATTTTTTTGTAGTGGCTGCTGGTGGTGGTGGAACGGAGGGAGAGGGCTTGGCCCGGACAAATTTTGGCGGAGGAGGCCGGCGGCCGTGGCGGCATTGGAGGGCGAGGAGAGCTCCTGGAGCTTGGAGAAGAAACTAGGGAGGGGCAGGGGAGTGAGGTGAAGCTGATGGAGTGCTCGAAATGGCGCGGGGAGGGACATTTATAGGAGGGGGCGAGGTGCCGAGCTGGCCGGAGCCACGAACGCGCGTGCGGTTGAGCTCAGTCGAAGAAATGCAATGGGGAGGAGCAGAGGGCATGCATCATGGGGCAGAGGAGGCCAAGGAGCACGGGAGAGAAGCAGCCAGGGAAGGAACGACGAATGCCCACAGGCACGCACTGTGCGGCAATGGGGACGGCTCATCGGAGAAGAAGATGGAGGGGGCAAGAGCTCCAGAGAGACGGCGACGGCATGGGCAAGGCGCTAGACATGGCCAGTCGATGAGGGGACGAGTGCGTAGATGGGGAGGAGGAGCCCGAGGTGCCAGAGCGTGTGATTTGGCTGGAATGACCCGTCGTCACCGCATGAGCTGGCATGCGCGACGTGTTTTGGCCAGCCCGATCATGTCCAGTAGATAGGACATCCAACAGAGAGTGCCAAAGTGCAAGCAAACGAGCACAGGGACTTAATTGGTGAATAGAGCTTGCAATGTTTCAGTCACAAAGCAAGGTGTTTGTAACTTTCTGAAGAAGATTGGTCTGGAGGATTAGACTGAGCTTTGGCAGGGTGTGATCAACTACTAAGGTCATTTAGATGGCTGGGTTTCAGCTCATATAGAGGGGTTTAGCTAGTACTTGTAGTGCAAAGTGCCATACTGACCAGAATAGAAAACTCTGAAGTAGCACTCACATACTAGCTTGGATTGAGCTGAAATTTGGAATAGATGATCTATTTGGGCATATGAAGACTCCGTAAAAGTTTCATACCGTTTGGAAATACCAAAATGGTACTTGCTTCACAGAGCTTCAATCTGGACAGAAACTTAGGAAAATCCTGAGGGAAAATGGCTAGATGAAATGAGCCCAAATCTTGTGGAGCTAGGTTATATGGGTAGGAAGAGGTCCTGGAAAATTTTCAGCCATAATGGAGCAAGATAAAATATACTTTCTTCACTAACTGAAAATTTGGACAAAAACAAAGAATTAATCCTGGGCTCACATAGATCAATGGAATGAGATGAAACTTGGAGGAGGGTTATGATATGAGCACATGAAGGAGTGTGCAATATTTCGACTCATTTGGATAACCCTGGCTAGTACTTCCTTCACAAAGGCTTCCCTCAGACAGGAACTCTAAAAAATCACTAAGGAAGCTTGGTTTGGCAAATGAAGTTGAATTTTGACATAGGGCAATTATTTGGACAGGAAAAGATGTCCAAAAAGTTTGGGGTCAAATGGGCAAGGATAAATAGCACTTGCTTCACAATGTGCCATTTAGGACAGAATAGAAATGGAATTAATGGTGGAATATTTTTGAACATGGTAATGAAAAGTTTTGCCATATTTGATGAAGATATGAGCCAAACAATTTATGAGAATTATTTGGGAATTTTAGGAGTGACGGAAATATGGTTTGCTTCACAACCTAGGGGCAAAAAGGATAATTCCTTTAATAGAAAAGGAATATTCCTAATAAACAGAATATTGGGATTTGGGCTAGGATGAAAATGGCAAGGTCTAGGGATCATTTGGGGATGACAAGCCACTTGGAAAGAAAGAAGAAGTCATCTTCTTCAGTTTCCAGACCACATAACCACGAAAAAAGAAAACTCAAGTAAAAACCTCAGAAAATCAAAAGAAAAAAGAAAGGGCCAAAAATCAGGGTGTGACACACTTGCCAAGTTTTAGTTCTAATAATGTAATATGTCGAAACCATATTTGTGTCCTGTAAGGTCTGTACTTGTTTGATCTGCATGTTAATGAAAAATATGAACCTTGTCGGGGACTCGTGCATGTACATGTCCATGCAGAGGCGGGATGCCTCTATATTCTTAAATAAACGAGTTCCCTCGGCAGGCTATCCTGCCGGTACCCTCTATTTTGTTGCCGGGGAGTAGGCCTACCTAGCACAAACCGTAACAAGGGACCAGCCCCTTGTCGGGCCTTATCTATCAAAGGCCACTGCGACCACCCCGACCGAAGCAGTGTTCGAGTCAAAGGGTGGGAGCAACGAAGCTTCAAAGGGTAGCAGGATTTTCTTATGCAGAAGTTTTCACTTACAGAACACGTATGGATAAGAGAAAGAACTTATCTCTTTGGCTTACAGGAGACCACAGTTCTGGCTTGTCTTCTCTTCTCCTCTTCAGGACTTAGTCCACGATAGGAGCCTGCAGTTTATGCAGATGAAAATGATGCCAGATGCAATCTTATCTACGTGAACATGTGATGCTCATGATATGCTTATGCATGCATGCAACTTGTCGGGGGGCCCCTAGCGCTTCATTTATTTCTCTGTTGCTCAGGGTCTGTGCCTGTCTTTGTACAAGGGGTTACATGCAACTGAGGCAACGCCTGTACAAAAGGGTGGCTGCCGGGCAGGGCCCAACAGCCGCACCTTACGGGTAGAACTTGAGGAGATGCTCAATATTCCATGATTTTTGCAGTTGAATGCCATATCCGATCTCCAGACGGACTGCGCCAGGTCTGGTTACTCGTACTACCCAGTAAGAGCCTTCCCACTTTGGTGACAACTTGTTTGCACCCTTGGTGGACTGAACACACCTAACAACAAGGTCGCCTTCCTCAAAACACCGGGCATGAACCCTGCGGCTATGATAGCGACGCATGGCTTCCTGGTAGCATGCAACACGCGTAGCAGCCCGGAGACGGTTCTCGTCGAGAAGCATAGTGTTGTCACGCCAGTGCTATTCCTGCGCTACTTCATTGTAGGCAAGTACTCGAGGTGACCCGTAAATGAGTTCCATGTGAATAACTACTTCTGCCCCATAGACTAGGGAGAAGGGTGTTTGCCCGTTAGCTCGATTTGGTGTCGTTCTGAGGGACCAAAGAACCATAGGCAGCTCATCAATCCACCGCCTTCTGCACTTCAGCAGCTATCAAAAGTTCTTGTCTTGAGGCTCTGCAACACTTCTGTGTTCGCCCTCTCAGCTTGTCCATTGCTTCTGGGATGTGCAACAGAGGCAAATGAGATCTTGCTTCCGAGGGCATGAACATATTGCATGAAGGCGGGGTTCGTCAATTGGGTGTCGTTGTTAGTGATGATCCGGGCAGGGACCCCAAAGCGGCACACCAAATCTTTCAAGAACTTGATAGCTGACTGAGCAGTCACCTTTCTCATGGTAGCTACTTCTAGCCACTTTGTAAACTTGTTGATTTTTAACGAATAAGAATCCAAGCCCCGGCAGCTCGGAGGAAAGGGCCGAGGATATCGAGCCCCCAGACCAAAAATTGCCATGACAAAGGGATTGTCTAAAGTGCTTGGGCGGGCAGATGGATATTCCTGGAATGAAACTGATAGGCTTCACACTTGGTGACTAGCTCAACCGCATCTTGGAGGGCGGTGGGCCAATAGAATCCTTGCGGGAATGTTTTCCCAACTAAAGCCCTTGATCCAACGTGGGAGCCGCACATTCATTTGTGTATTTCTGCCAGAAGTTCCTTTCCTTTTTCCCAGCAAATGCACTTCAATTTCACACCGTTGGGCCTTCTTTTGTATAGAGTGTCATCGACAAACTGATACATACTGGCCCTCCGAGCTACTCTTTCAGCTTCTTCTTGCTCTTCGGGAAGTTCTCCAGTTTGGAGGGAATGGACTATATGCCTTGCCCAAGTTGGAGCCTGAGGCTCGACAATGAGGACTAGTGGCACCTCCTCATTCGTGGGGATGCATCCCTCATCCGCGGGGACCAGTGGCCCGGCAGGAGGGAGGTGTGACTCGACAATCAAAGGAACCCCGAGGGGTTCTATCGGGAGATGCTTACCGGAGTCCAATTTCCTCCTCTTTCTGGCCATTGTTGTTGGGGATACGGAGGGCTGAGTAAGATGGATAAAAAAGTCACTGGTTCCACAGGTAGCTTCTGCGCAGCGCACTTTGTTAGATGATCAGCAATGTTGTTTTCTGCATGGGGTACGTGCTCTGTTTGTAATCCGTCAAAGCGCTCCTCCAATCTTCTCACTTCCTCAACATATGCCTCCATCAATGGACTTTGGTAATCCTTGTTGACTTGTCTCACCACAAGTTGTGAATCTCCTCGAATGATCAACTTCTTAATTTCCAATGTTGTGGCAATCCTGAGCCTGGCAAGGAGACCTTCATACTCTGCGTATTGTTGGTTGCCTCCTCCTGGGGAATATGCATTTGGACGACGTACTTTAGGTGCTCCCAAGTGGGAGCAATGAGAAGCACGCCAGCCCCGGCACCTTGTAGGGAGAAGGCACCATCGAAATACATGATCCATACTTGGGGTGATTCCTTGCCGGGAATAACTGTTTCCAGCACTTCCTCATCAGGGGTTGGCGTCCATCCTTCAATAAACTCTGCCAATGCCCTGCTCTGAATTGTTGACGTGCTTTCAAACCTCAGGCCAAAGTTGGACAACTCTAGAGCCCATTCCACTATTTTTTCGGTAGCCTCTGGGTTCCGGAGTATCCTTTGCAACGGAAAGAGTGTGACAACCATGATCTCATGGGCTTGGAAGTAGGGGTGCGGTTTCCTTGAGGCCATGATGAGGCCAAAAATCAATTTTTGCACACCAGAATACTTGGATCTAGCCCCCTGCAATAGGGAGCTGACGAAGTATACTAGGCACTGCCCCACTTTCTTCCTTGCCACGTCCTTCGGGTTGCCTTGTTCAAATCCGTGAAATCTATGCACATCCTCCATTTCCCATTAGCCTTGCGCACAACACTGGGTTTGCTAACTATGTTGGATGTAGTACTCCTCTGACCAAACCATCTGCCTCAAGTTTCTTGATCTCTTCGGCAATGAATTGATGCCGCTCCAAGGCCTGCTTCCGCACCTTCTGCTTGACTGGTCAGGCATGTGGGCAAATAGCAAGGTGGTGCTCGATTACCTCCTTGGGAGCACTGGGGATATCAGATGGTTGCCAGGCAAACACATTTATATTCACCCGCAGGAAGGAACGAGTGCGCTTTCCTATTTGTCATTGAGGGTGGCACTAATGGTAAAAGTACCATCAGTACCAGCCAGCCCTGCCGGGACCTTTTCACATGGGGTGCATCAGCCTTGGTCCTCTTGTTGTTGGAACTCTCTGGCACATCATCAACGGGTGCCGCGCACTCCGTAGAGGTACGCTTCCCAGATTCCTTGTCGGTGTCCCTACTATCTTTCTTCTTTCCCTTGCTTTCCTTGGCGGCACTGCAGCCTCGGTGGCCTCTGCCGCGACTACGTCCTGGTACATCTTATCCACATGTATCATTGCGTCTTTCTTATCTGAGGGAATTGAAATGACGCCCATTGCCCCTGGCATCTTCAAGGTGTTGTAGGCATAGTGGGATGCTGCCATGAACTTGGCCAGGGCCGGGTGCCCAAGGATTCCATTGTACAGCAGGGGGAGGTCGACCACATCAAACACAATCTTCTCAGTCCGGTAGTTTAACTCTCCCCCAAATGTAACTGGCAACATGATCTTTCCCTTAGGACGACTCCTGCTGGGATTGACTCCTTGAAACGTGCACGTGGCCTTGAGCTCTTCCTCTACTATCTGAAGCTTGCTGAGAACTTGTGGGGAAATCAGATTCAACCCAGCCCCGCCATCAACCAACATCTTTGTGACTTTGAGGTTGCATATTGTTGGTGAGACCAACAACGATAAGCACCCTACCGCAGTGATGCGGTCAGGGTGATCCTCTTCATCAAAAATGATGGGCAAGCGTGGCCATTTGAGCGGCTTCCGAGAACCTGCCACTGGCTCCATGGCGTTGACTTCACGCGCCCACAGTTTAAGTTGGCGGTGAGAGGAGTGCAATGATGGAACCCCATCAGTGCACGGGGCATCAGTGGATTTCTGGAACTCCTGCTCACCAGTTTCCTCTTCATCCACTCCATCACTTTCATCATTGCAATCTCCCTTCTCTCGGCCCCTGGCGGGTTTCCCTTGGTTCCAAGGAGCCTTGCCAAGGCGATTTGCTTCATCGCCCCGACCCTTCCGCCAGCGCTGTTCTGACCTTTTTCCTTGTCATGCGTCTCATACTCAGCCCTCTGCTTCTTGACGATCTGCTCAACTGATGACACTCTCGAAGATCATGGCCCTTGGTCCGATGAATCTTCACTGGTACGCGTCGGTGCTACACAAACGGTTTTTAACCACTTTCCGCGGCGGCATTTGGAACCGTCGCCAAGTGAGTGTGGGCGATAGGGCGGTCCTTCCCACACGACCCAGAAACCATCGGAGATAGGCCCTCCCGGCACATTGGCTGGGGCAAAATGAGTTCGTGTGCAATCTGTTGGGGCATCGAAACCCAATTGTTTCTGTTCGTATGTACATTCCACACGGTGAATCCCAGAAAAATATTTCCGTTCGTATGTATATCACACATAGTCAATCCAAGGAGAATGTTTCCGTTCTCATGTACATCCCACACAGTGAATCCAGGGAAAACATTCCCGTTCGTATGTACTCCCCACACAGTCAATCACAGGAAAACGTTTTCGTTCGTATGTACATCCCACACAGTCAATCCAGGGAGAACGTTTCCGTTCGTATGTAAATCACACATAGGTTTATGTATAGGCTCGTGTGTGACACGTGTAACTATCACACACGCCCTGCCTTCGTTAACTTGCTTTTCTCAACTACATCACACACGATTTGATGAAGAAAACTGTGTGTCATTCGGCTATCCATCACAAGCGCTTTTACTTCTAGAACCGTTTGCAAAGTTCCATGACCCATTTCGCATGTTTATTTGTTTACAATTAATAATTCCAGTATTATGCAAATTCACATTTCATATCGAACAGCTGTTCACCAATTTCATATCACGCACATAGATATATTTTAACATCACAATACGATAGCTACCGGAAAACAACACAGTACATCATATAAATAGTTCAACTTCATAAATAAGAACAATATTAGAACAATATGTTCATTTCCCTAATCGAGATCAGCCAGGCTCGCCTTATCCACCTCTGATTTCAGTTCAGTACCAACTGGGAAAGTGCCTCCTCCTTCGCCAACACCATCTTAGCAAAGTCTGATTTGAAAAATCTGAGCTCATTCTCCACCTTCCTATTTTTATCCCGCGTCGTCAAATATTCTTCAGCGTTCACAACACTTTCTCTAAGCCTAGCTTTGTTCTCTTCTTGATACATGCTCCAGAGCTTTGCTAGGCACATCTTCAAAGACCGTGGCCACTCTTGTTCATCCTATAATATTAAAACTAGGTCAGTCACAATTGTAGGGAAATGGGTTTATAGCAACATAGAAAATCACCAATACTTATTTCAAAAAATGAAGAAACAGGTTAATTATGACATATCTTCTCAAAAAGATCAAAGTGCAAATGAATTAATTGTTACTGACACAACAACCAAATTCTGAAACACCGGAAGCTATAATTAACTACAACAACACTACAAGTTCTTACTCATGTACTATAAATAACAAATCGAACATTTTAAGAGGAAGGTAAATATAACTGCAACAACATAGCGATAGTGTTTGGATGACAACAAATTGATACTAACAGGTGTGTACATGCACAAATTTAGTAAGATAGAACTAATAGCACTAAGGCATCCACTATGTATGCCAAAACCGGTGTAAAGACAACTGCTGCTACATCTCACACCGGTGCCCTGCACTGGCGAGCCGATGTAGTGGAAAAAAATTAAGGACCCGAACTCTGGAGCACCTAGTTGCTCCGACGCCCAATTCCTTCGTGCCATAAAGATTTAGTACTTTACTGCTTTGCTGCTCGGATGTGTGGACAAGTTGGCTCCACAAACTGCTGAAGCGGTGCCAAATAATTTTGTAATGGCACCGCTGATGAGATGGCAACATTTTTAGATACCACTCCCTTCGTTCCTAAATATAAGTCTTTTTAGAGATTCCACTATAGACTACATACAGAGAAAAATGAGTGAATCTACACTCTAAAATATGTCTATATACATATGTATGTCGTTTGTACTTGAATCTCTAAAAAGACTTATATTTAGGAACGGAGGGAGTAGGTACAAACTGTCACACTGTCTTAGGATGCGTTTGGTTGAAGATGTGTTATGAATGGGTTGGGACCGTGACAGTGTCTAAATCACATCTAACAAATGATTTGTAACAACGAAAGAGGGTCTAACCTTCTCTGCACATGCCAGAAACTTCCTCCCACTGTCCACAGATTCAAACACAACTAGCTTCGTGCATGGAGATTGATGGTGACAACGAGCAGACAGATCTTCAGCGACCCCGCTCCATTCGTTGCAACTGTTGGTCCTAGGGAACAACAAGAGCAAGAAATGACTCAAATCAACCGCCGGGTAAAAATCCTCCATTCCAAGTCATAGCCCGAGAGAGAGAAGATAGGCATACCCGGGTGGTGAAGGAGTCATCGTCGGAGGAGGAACCGCTAGAGAGGTCTTTCAAGAAGACCATGGCGACCCCGACGGTAGGATGCGAGACGGCGAGAGCGAGGAAGCAAGCGAGGAAGCAGCTATAGCTTAGGAAGGAAGGAAGGTGGAAATAGGGGAAATGTGACTTGTGGTCGAGGAGAAAAGGGGATGGGGAGGGGGGAGGATAGATATTTCGACAGTAGGCCAAAAATTTCGAAATATGGAGGGAAACTTTGCGTGCGGTGCCGCCGGACACCATTCACTTTGAACGATAGTGTGCATCGCAAACGATTCTTCTGCTTAACGCGCATGGGATGACTTTGATAATTGAAATTTTGGTGGAAATTTCCACGTGTATGTCATTGCATAATTTAACATCGCTTGCTAATTTGGGCAGAAAAAAGAGCGTACAGCACACACACCAGACTTACTGAATCGAGCAATTTTAGTAATTAAACAGAGACAGTTCACCTAAATATTTCTCTAACAAAACACCAGCATTAAAAACAAAGCCTAAGTACGAATAATTTTAACAAATCCACCGCCGCGCTGGCCTATACATCGCTGGAGTGAGATGAGACGTCAATGACTTGTCCTGGCGACATGCTGCCATAGGTGGACTCCGCGTACACCCTGCTGAAGTCGACCGCGTCCTCGTCCTCGTCCTTGGTGCCACCCTCAAGGTTGTATTACTCGTAGTAGTGGTTGCGCCAGAGCATGCATTGGTACTCCACCGTGATGAGGACATGACTACCTTGGATAAGACCAAAAATATTGCATACATGCATATTTGTCAGGTGATTTCTAGTGCAAACTATTCAATAATCTATTTATGTTATACAGAACAAAAATACTTCACACAGTTTTGTGTTTTGTCTAATTGCAGGTGTATGGGACATTTGTAAAATCCACATATGAAGAAAGGGAAAAGGAGAAGTTTAGGTGCTGTTCAAAAAGTCCTCTCACGTCACTTTTGGGCCAAGAGAAGATAGAGTCCAAGTCTCTCACGTTCTGGATTCAGATTCGGACTGCACAGACATACCTGACTCAAAACGCCAACAACTTTTTCATATGGACTCTGAATTGGGTGATTCGTTTTTTGTTGGAAACTAGATTTCGTGCACTTTCCAACCCAATTGGATTCACCATCAAATTCATCCGGAGCATTGAGTTATGGATGAAACAATCTCATGCTGCAGCAGAATCCGAGTCAAACTACAAGTCCAAAGGTGTTACATCACCTCCACTTGGCCCCATTGGCCTTGTACGACCTAGGGTTAGTTTTAGGCTTCCTTGGGACATCCTCCCACCTCCTTGGCCGCCGCCCCTTGCTCCTATATAAGTAGATCCATCTAGTAGCTTTTCCCTTGGGATTTGTTTAGTTAAAAGTTAGCCATTGCAACTTCTGTACTTCGTTTATGTCCAACGACCAGACCAAGACCGCTTACGGATCCCCAACCTTATCAGTACTTCATATATATTCGCAATATTCAGATTGCTTTATTATATTTTTGCTTGTACTTTGATTGCTTGCAGGAATAGACCTTCGTGGTCAGGTTGATCGTGCTCCAGCGTGGTCAATAACCTCTCGGAGTTGGTTTAGCGATTGCTAAGGTGCAACGTCGTGCACATTTGTAGTCGGATCATCAAAGTCGTCTGCACCAAATCGATAGTTATTATCTCATCGAAAGATCGGGACACCCCGCCTCTATCAAGTGGTATCAGTTTTCAGGTTGCTCGGTGAGAATCTCCAGTTTTCCCTAGATTAGATCTTTTTTCTTACCTATTGTCCAAGAAAAAGCCACAAAAAAAGTTAGATCTATTCATCCTTTGTCCAAGTCAGTCTGAGCCTTTGCAATTTTCTTTTCATTGTATCCATTATTGAATTATCGGTTGCATTGTCGTGTCGAGTTCCTGGTCTTAGTGCCTAGTTCGTTTAGAGTTTCGAGTTCTTTTCATAGTAGTCACGCTGCCGCTGCGTCGTTATCACTTCCACTGTCCACCACCCATCCATCAATTTTCATCACGTCCTACCCACCGTTCATGGTCATAATCATAGTTGAGATCGTTCACATCTTTGCTTGATCCAATCTTCATCTTATCCAGTTTGTTTTGCAAAGAGGGACAAAAAAAGACAGAGAAAAAAAGAGAGAAAAAAGTAAAAAAAAGTCAGAGAAAAAAAAAGAGAGAAAGAAAAAGAAAAAAAGTGTGAGGAAAAAAAAGAGAAAAAAAACAAAATTCGGATCTATCTAGATTCAATCTCGTAGTTGAATTCGGATTGGAATCTGTTTTGTGCACTGTTAAGTAAAACAGGCATAACTTTCTCATATGAAGTCCGTTTTGGCTCCGCGAATACTCAAATGAAAGCTAGCGACGAGTAGCATCTAAATAGTTGCAGAAGCTAGTTCCATATTTGGCACCTCAAAATAGGCTTCTAAATAGGTCTTTTTGCCCTCCGAAATTCATGAACACACCTTATTCCAGTTTTTCAAGCCACTCTATGTGGACAATTGGTGGAGTTTTTTGCTATTATTGCATCTTCGAGTTTTTGCTACCATATTCAATCTACAATAATCAGTTCAAAGATGCAATGTTGAATAAAGGCTCAACGACGGTACTGTGCCGGTCTTAGGCTAGACCGGATTAGAGACGCGAGCCTAGAATACTAATGAGGTCACGGCGTAGCACAACTAGCATCAATGAAGGATAGTAAGTAGCTCTGGACAGCAAGATATAAGTGAAGATCACAACGGCAGTAAAGATAATGATGAAAAACAACTGCCAAGCAGGATATACAACAACTCTCTCTCCAACTTTCCTCTTGAAAAGTTTGAGCCAATTTTCTGATAATTTTTTTCAAAGAATGCTACTAACTCAAGCTTTCCAATGCAAAAAAATCACTCAATTCCGAGTTGATATGAGGAGTCAAAAAATTCTAAAACTGGCTTGAAAAACTGGAATAAGCCGTGTTTGCAAACTTCGGAGGGCAAAAAGACCTATTTAGAAGCTTATTTTGAGGTTCCAAATATGGAACTAGCTTCTGCAACTATTTAGATGAGGCTCGTAGCTAGCTTTCATTTGAGTATTCGCGGAGCCAAAACGGACTTCGTATGAGAAAGTTATGCCTATTTTACTTAATAGTGCACAAAACAGATTCCAATCCGAATTCAACTACGAGATTGAGTCTAGATAGATCCAAATTTTGTTTTTTTTCTCACACTTTTTTTCTTTTTCTTTCTCTCTTTTTTTTCTCTATCTTTTTTGTACTTTTTTCTCTCTTTTTTTTTCTCTATCTTTTTTTTGTCCCTCTTTCCAAAACAAACTAGATAAGATGCAGATTGGATCAAGCGAAGATGTGAACAACCTCAACTATGATTATGACCATGAATGGTGGGTAGGACGATGAAAATTGATGGATGGGTGGTGCACAGTGGAAGTGATAACAACGCAGTGGCAGCATGACTACTGTGAACAGAACTCGAAACTCTAAACGAACTAGACACTAAGACCAGCAACTCGACACGATGATGCAACCGACAATTCAATAATGCATACAATGAAAAGAAAATTGCAAAGGCTCAGACTGGCTTGGAAAAAGGATGAATAGATCTAACTTTTTTTGTGGCTTTTTCCTGGAGAATAGGTAAGAAAACAAATCTAATCTAGGGAAAACTGGAAATTCTCACCGAGCAACCTGAAAACTGATACCACTTGATAGAGGCGGGGTGTCCCGATCATTCGATGAGATGATAACTATCGATTTGATGGAGACGACTTTGACGATCCGACTACAAACGTGCACGACATTGCGCCTTAGCAATCGCTAAACCAACTCCGAGAGGTTATTGACCACGCTGGAGCACAATCAACCTGACCACGAAGGTCTATTAACGCAAGCAAATGAAGAACAAGCAAAAACATAATAAAGCAATCTGAATATTGCGAATATATATGAAGTACTGATGAAGTTGGGGATCCATAAGCGGTCTTGGTCTGGTTGTTGGACACAAACGAAGTACACGAAGTTGCAATGGCTAACTTTTAACTAAACAAATCCCAAGGGAAAAGCTACTAGATGGATCTACTTATATAGGATAAAGGGGTGGCAGCCAAGGAGGTGGGAGGACGTCCCAAGGCAGCCTAAAACTAACCCTAGGTTGTACAAGGACAATGGGGCCAAGTGGAGGTGATGTAACACATTTGGACTTGTAGTTTGACTCGGATTCTCCTGCAGCAACAGATTGTTTCGTCCATAACTCAACGCTCCGGACGAATTTCAAGGTGAATCCAATTGGGTTGGAAAGTGCACGAAATCTAGTTTCCAACAAAAAACGAATCACCCAATTCGGAGTCCATATGAAAAAGTTGTTGGCGTTTTGAGTCAGGTATGTCTGTGCAGTCCGAATCTGAATCCAGAATGTGAGAGACTTGGACTCTATCTTCTCTTGGCCCAAAAGTGACATGAGAGAACTTTTTGAAAAGCACCTAAACTTTTCCTTTTCCCTTATCTTCATATGTAGATTGTACAAATGTCCGATACACCTGCAATTAGACAAAACACAAAATTGTGTGAAGTATTTTTGTTCTGGATAACATAAATAGATTATTGAATAGTTTGCACTAGAAATCACCTGACAAATATGCATGTATGAAATATTTTTGGTCTTATCCAAGGTAGTCATGTCCTCATCATCCTCCCCTTCTTGAAAACAAAGCCGTCCTCGGCGTTGCTTAATCTGAAATGTGGCTAACAAAACAGACAAGGTGTACATGTTGTATATGTATATATGTCATCCATTTTTACTTCCCTTGATTTTTGCGCATATGACACATGTATATATGAGGAACCTTCATAGATTATAAAAAGAAAGCCAAAATATTATCATAAGTAGAATGCATGAAAATATTGCAACTCAGTTTGCACATATAAGTGAAGCTCTTATTCATATCAAAAGATTGACAATATTCATCATTAAACCATCCCAACATTGGTGAATAAACCTTACGTGCATCAAATTTACATGCTACAACATGCTTAAATAAGAAAACATGCAATAAGTCATTTGACACAGAATGATCACCAAGATTAGAGGTCATATCAAAATGATTAAACATTGGCACAATTATTTTAAAATGTATTTGATCCAAATCTGAATTATTTCCTGATTCACATGGTTCTTTGACATCAACAGTTAATTCAATGGGCACACTCAAAATTGTTGGTATTTCAGTTGTTTGATCACATGATGCTTTCATGATAGTAACATGATTCTCTGAACTAGGTGGCGTGCTCAAAATCAACAGGTAACTCAACACATGATGTATTCAAGTTAACTAGGCATGCATCATTCTCATGTGAAAGTGGAAAATGCATACCTTTGTCATTACCTCTTATGATCAACTCAGATGATGCAGGCACCCTCGATGGTGATGTGTCACATGGTGGAGATGACGTAGTCCTTGCAACAACGGATGTGGTTGTCATAGTATGCCTAGTAGTTGAAGAAACATCGGTATCAACAGTTGGAATGTGCACCGTGCGCTTGTTCTCCTTGTGGGCAACATGTCGTTTTATTTCCTGTTCAGCTTTACAAGCAAGACGAAACAAATGTTCCATAGGATAACACTCTTCATGAATTAGTATATCCTGAATATCATGGTTTAATCCTCCCCAAAATCTATCCATAAAATCGTCTTCACTTTCTTCTAAAAATGAGTGCAACAAGGTTCTTTGTAAATCATCATAATATTTTGTTACAGTGTCACTACCTTGTTTTAAATGTTCTAGTTTTTTAATCATGCCACGAGTATAATAAACATCGACGAATCTATCTCTCATGACATGTTCTAAACCATCCCAAGTAGTAGGTATATAATCATAGTTTAACCGACAGTATTCACTCCACCAAAATGAAGCGAAGCTACTGAAAGTACTAACCGCAACTTGAAATTTACCATGCTCATTAAAAGTGTGGGAAGCAAATATAGCATTTATTTCGTACTCCCATTCAATATATAAATCAGGCCTAAAACGACCAGTAAATGGTGGCATGGAAACATTAACCTCATGTGCATTCTGATGTTGTTGCTCCTCTTGTGACGGTTGTTGTATTTTTTAGGTGATGGAAAATATCTTACGATCGATGAAGTCCAAGAACTAACAACTCTGGAACCTGCCATAGTTAGTAGAAAACAAGAACCAAAATCCGAGAATAATGTTCCTATGAACTACTAGGATGTGGTGGTAAAACACTCACAGTATAGCAAATATCAATATCTTACAAGTTCTTACCATGCAGCAGGTGGTGACAGGCAACCAGCGGTGTCAAATAACTCTAAAGATTGTGTAAAGCGATTGCCAGGGGAACATACTGTAGGACCTTGAAGTATGTCTAGAGGGGGGGTGATTAGACTACTTGACCAATTAAAAACTTAACCTTTTCCCAATTTTAGAGTTTGGCAGATTTTAGCTATCTTAGGACAAGTCAAGCAATCATCACACAATTCAAGCAAGCATGCAAAGAGTATATAGGTAGCGGAAATTAAAGCATGCAACTTGCAAGAAAGTAAAGGGAAGGGTTTGGAAGATTCAAACGCAGTTGGAGACATGGATGTTTTTGGCGTGGTTCCGGTAGGTGGTGCTATCGTACATCCACGTTGATGGAGACTTCAACCCACGAAGGGTAACGGCTGCGCGAGTCCACGGAGGGCTCCACCCAAGAAGGGTCCACGAAGAAGCAACCTTGTCTATCCCACCACGGTCGTCGCCCACGAAGGACTTGCCTCACTAGCGATAGATCTTCATGAAGTAGACGATCTCCTTGCCCTTACAAGCTCCTTGGTTCAACTCCACAATCTTGTCGGAGGCTCCCAAGTGACACCTAGCCAATCTAGGAGACACCACTCTCCAAGAAGTAACAAATGGTGCGTTGATGATTGTCGGTGTCAAAACCGGAGGATCTCGGGTAGTGGGTCCCGAACTGTGCGTCTAGGCGGATGGTAACAGGAGACAAGGGACACGATGTTTTTACCCAGGTTCGGGCCCTCTCGATGGAGGTAAAACCCTACTCCTGCTTGATTAATATTGATGATATGGGTAGTACAAGAGTAGATCTACCACGAGATCAGAGTGGCTAAACCCTAGAATCTAGCCTATGGTATGATTGTTGTTCGTCCTACGGACTAAAACTCTCCGGTTTATATAGACATCGGAGAGGGCTAGGGTTACACAGAGTCGGTTAAAATGGGAGGAGATCTTCATATCGTATCGCCAAGCTTGCCTTCCACGCCAAGGAAAGTCCCATCCGGACACGGGACGGAGTCTTCAATCTTGTATCTTCATAGTCCGGGAGTCCGGCCAAAGGTCATAGTCCGGCCATCCGGACACCCCCTAATCCAGGACTCCCTCAATGATGAACTCCTTGCTCTTGTGCTTCAAATGATAGTCTCCCCAACACTCAACTCTCTCTCATAGGATTTGCATCTGGTGGAAAGAAGATTTGAGTGGAAAGCAACTTAGGGAAGGCTAGAGATCAAGATTCATATGGTAGGAATGGAATATCTTGGCCTCAACACATGAGTAGGTGGTTCTTTCTCAGAAATGGTAAGTTGGAAGTGTAGGTTTAGTCTGATGGCTCTCTCCACGAATGAAGAGGAGGTGGAGGGGTATATATAGCCTCCACACAAAAATCTAACCGTTACACACAATTTACCAAACTCGGTGGGACCGATTCAACAGACTCGGTCGGACCGATTTAGTAAACCTAGTGACCGTTAGTGATTTTCGGTGGGACTGACATGCAACTCGGTAGGACCGATTCGGTTAGGGTTAGGGCATAATGTAATCTTGGTAAGACCGATTACACAAACTCGGTGAGACTGATTTTGGTAATAAGCTTTCCAGAGAGTTGGTCAGGTAAACTCGGTGGGACCGATTTGCTCTTTTCGGTGAGACCGAAATGTTACAAAAGGGAAATAGAGAGTTTACATTGCAATCTCGGTGGGACCGATCGCTCACTTTGGTTTGACCGAAACGTTACAAAGGGAAACAGAGAGATTACAATCCCATCTCGGTGAGACCGAGATCCCTATCGGTAGAACCAATTTGCATAGGGTTTGTGGCAGTGGCTATGACATTCAAACTCAGTGGCGCATGATAGGAAGAATCGTTGTAACCGATTTTGGCTTTGGGTTTAGATCATTTGTGGATGTGAGAAAGTAGCTGAGGGTTTTGGAGCATATCATTAAGCACATGAAGCAAGAGGCTCATTAAGCAACACCTCATCCCTCCTTGATAGTATTGGCTTTTCCTATAGACTCAATGTGATCTTTGATCACTAAAATATAAAATGAAGAGTCTTGAGCTAATGAGCTTGAGCCAATCCTTTGTCCTTAGTATTTTGAGGGATCCACTTTCATCATCCATGCCATGCCATTCATTGAGCTTTCTTGAAATAATAGTCTTGGAATAGCATTAGCTCAATGAGTTATATGTTGTTATGAATTACCAAAACCACCTAGGGATAGTTGCACTTTCAATCTCCCCCTTTTTGGTAATTGATGACAACATATAGATCAAAGCTTCGCCAAATGATAATAAGATTTGAAAACATCGTCGCTTTGAGAAGTATGTGATAAGCAAGAGCTCCCCCTAAATTTGTGCATAGTTTAAGATTTGCTTTGGACTGCAAATGCACAAGGAATTAGGCTCAGGGGTTACTCTTCCATGTCACATACATCTTGGTGGAGCGCTCAAAATGATAAAGATTGAATACATGCACTCATCACCAAGCAAAGTGAATGATCACATAGGATAGATAGGATAATATCATCAAACATGCATAAGTGTAGCTTATGATCAAACACATGATCATCAATGTCTCACAGGAATAGCATAGTATCTCAAGCAATCAAAAGCAAACAAGTTTAAAACCACCAAATCAAGAGAGAACAAAAGCAACTCTCTCTCTCTCTCGAAGCCTATGATCTATACATTTTTCTCCCCCTTTGGCAACAAGTTACCAAAAAGTTCATAGAAAATGCATAGTGCTAGATCGACTCTCAGGCTTGATCTTCAGTTAGTGGTGTAGAGATGGCTCCTTGGACGAAGGCTTCAGTTGATGTAGAGGGAGCTGGAGGAGTTGGTGCTGGAGCTGGTTGCACTGGAGCTGTGGGAGCTGTGGCTGGTGCAGATGATGTTGCTCTAGTGTCTGTCACTGGCACTGCAGTTGACCTCTGAGCTCTAGGCACTCTAGCAAATACATTAGTGGTAGTCTTGCCCTTTCTCTCCTGCATGTCATCCTGCAGCTGCTCCACAACTGACTGAATCTCAGTTACCTTGACATCAAGATCATAGAATTTTTGTTCCATGATTCTTTCCAAGCTTTCCTGATTCTGAGTTAAGGTGGCCAACCCCTTCTCAATCCTCAGTGTCGATGCTATCAAGTAACCAAGCTACTCCTGCTTGTTCTTCAAGAAATACCCAGATGCCTCCTCTTGAGTTGGCATCTTGGCAGCCTTCTCCTTCCTTGCCTTCTCCTTCTTCTCTTGAGCTTGAACTGATGATGGTTCATCTTCATTCATGACAACCTCATTATCCTCAAAGTCTGGATAGAGAGGAAAATGTTCCCTATCCAATAGATATTTGCCTGTGCCCATCTTTGAGTTAATCAACTCCTGAATCTGAGGGGCATATCCACAACTCCTCTTATGATCTGCCGCAGTCCTCTTAATAGTTTCTACTATAAGGCTCATGACCTTGAATTTCTGAGGCACATCAAACAAATGCAACATGTTGATTGCATGCCCTCTGATCATGTTGTGGTCACCAGACTTAGGCAATAGAGTGTGCCTTAGGATCCAGTTGATTGTAGGCAGCCCTGACAGAAGAAAGTGGACTGATCCAAAAGAGAAAGTCTCTAGGGCTTTGTCTGGGATCTCCTTGTACATATGTGCCATGGTATTGTGTCCCATTTTCTTCTTGGCATAAACATCCAGGTCCTCATCATTTTCCTTTGGGGCATTTATCAGTTTTGCCCACTCCTCAACAGTTGACTGGTACCTTGTACCTTCAGACATCCAAACTATCCTTCCATCTGGATAGAAGTGTGTTGTGGAGTAGAATTACATTATAAGTTCATCATTCCAGTTGGTGAGCTTCTGCCCAAAAAAATCTGCAACTCCACAAGCAACAAAACTGTCTTGAACTCCTGGATAGTGTTCTTCATTTTCCTTCATGTAGGTCCAGTTGACCCACCTCGTGATAGAAGCGGGGTGTCCCGATCTTTCGATGAGATGATAACTATCGATTTGGTGGAGACGACTTTGACGATCCGACTACAAACATGCACGACGTTGCGCCTTAGCAATCGCTAAACCAATCTCCTGAGGTTACTGACGATGCCGGAAGCACGGTCAGCCTGACCACGAAGGTCTATTCCTGCAAGCAATCGAAGAACGAGCAATAATATGATAAAGCAATCTGAATATTGCAAATATATATGAGGTATTGATAATGGTGGGGATCCGTAAGCGGTCTTGGTCTGGTCGTTGGACACAAACGAAGTACACGAAGTTGCAATGGCTAACTTTTAACTAAACAAATCCCAAGGAAAAGCTACTAGATGGATCTACTTATATAGGAGCAAGGGGTGGCGGCCAAGGAGGTGGGAGGACGTCCCAAGGCAGCCTAAAACTAAATCTAGGTCGTACAAGGCCAATGGGCCCAAGTGGAGGTGATGTAACACCTTTGGACTTGTAGTTTGACTCGGATTCTGCTGCAGCATCAGATTGTTTCGTCCACAACTCAACGCTCCGGACGAATTTGAAGGTGATTCCAATTGGATTGGAAAGTGCACAAAATCTAGTTTCCAACAAAAAAAGAATCACCCAATTCGGAGTCCGTATGAAAAACTTGTGTGCGTTTTGAGTCAGGTATGTCTGTGCAGTCCGAATCTGAATCCAGAACGTGAGAGACTTGGATTCTATCTTCTCTTGGGCCAAAAGTGACGTGAGAGAACTTTTTAGACAGCAAATAAACATCTCTTTCTTCCTTATCTTCATATGTGGATTGTACAAATGTCCCATACACCTGCAATTAGACAAAACACAAAAGTGTGTGAAGTATTTTTGTTCTGGATAACATAAATAGATTATTGAATAGTTTGCACTAGAAATCACCTGACAAATATGCATATATGCAATATTTTTGGTCATATCCAAGGTAGTCATGTCCTCATCATCCTCCCCTTCTTGAAAATAAAGCCGTCCTCGGCGTTGCTTAATCTGAAATGTGGCTAACAAAATAGACAAGGTGTACATGTTGTATATGTATATGTCATCCATTTTTACTTCCCTTGATTTTTGCATATATGACACATGAATAGATGAGTAACTTGCATAGTTCATAAAATCTAAAGCCAAAAAATTAGCACAAGAAGTAGAAGACATGAAAATATTGCAACTCAGTTTGCACATATAAGTGAAGCTCTTATTCATTTCAAAAGATTGACAATGTTCATCATTAAACCATCCCAATTTTGGTGAATAAACCTTACTTGCATCAAATTTACATGCTACAACATGCTTAAATAAGCAAACATGCAATAAGTCATTCAACACAGAATCATCACCAAGATTAGAGGTCATATCAAAATGATTAAACATTGGTTCTTTTGCATCAATAGTTAATTCAATGGGTGCACTCAAAATTGTTGGTATTTCAGTTGTTTGATCACATGGCAAAGTCAAATTATCAACGTAGTCTTCTAAAATAGGTGGTGTGATCAAAGTAGTGGGTAGCTCATCAGATGGTGCATTCAAATTGACAAGGCATTCATCATTCTCATGTAGAGATGGAAGATCAGTACCTTTGTCATTACCTCTTATGATCAACTCAGATGATGTAGCCACTCTCGGGGGCGATGTGTCACATGGTGGAGGTGATGTAGTCCTGACAACAACGGATGTGGTTGTCATAGTATGCCTAGTAGTTGAAGGAACAATCATATCAACTCTTGGAATGTGCACCGTGCGCTTGTTCTCCTTGTGGCCAACACGTCGTTTTATTTCCTGTTCAGCTTTGCAAGCAAGATGAAACAAATGGTCCATAGGATAACACTCTTCATGAATTAGTATCTCTTGAATATCACGGTTTAATCCTCCCTAAAATCTATCCATAAAATCATCTTCACTTTCTTCTAAAGAGGAATGCAACAAGGTAGTTTGTAAATCATCATAATATTTTGTTACAGTTTCACTACCTTGTTTTAAGTGTTGCAACTTCTTAATCATGTCACGAGTATAATAAGCAGGGACGAAAGTATGTCGCATGGCAAGTTTCAAATCATCCCAAGTAGTAGGTATATAATCAGGGTGTAACCGACAATATTCACTCCACCAAACCAAAGCATAACCAGTGAAAGAACCAACCGCAACCTTAACCTTTTTATGTTCATCGAAATTATGGGAAGCAAATATAGTTTTTATGTCGAACTCCCATTCAATATATAAAGCAGGTTTAAAACGGCCATTAAATGGTGGTATAGATACATTAACCTGATCATGTGCATTTGGATGTTTGTGCACCTCTCGTGACGGTTGTGGTATTTGCAAAGGTGGTGGCACGTCTCCCGCGATCGACAAAGCCCATGAATTGACTCTGGATCCTGTCATGATTAGTAGAACAAGAAACAAAACCCAAAAATAATGTTCCTATAACTACTAGGATGTGGTGGTAAAACGCTCACAGTAAAGCAAATATCAATGTCTTACAAGTTCTTACCATGCAGCAGGCGGTGATCGGCAACCAGCGGTGTCAAGTAACTCCGAATATTGAGTAAAGCGATTGCCAGGGGAGCGTACGTATACACGGTGTAGAAATATGTGGAGCTGGTTGGCTATATATGGTAGCAAAAGATTAGCAATAATCAATTCAAAGATGCAATGATGAATAAACGCTCAACGACGGTACTGTGCTGGTCCTAGGCTAGACCGAACTAGAGACGCGAGCCTAGAACACTAATGAGGTCACGTCGTAGCACAACTAGCATCAATGAAGGACACTAAGTAGCTCTGGACAGCAAGATATAAATGAAGATCACAACGGCAGTAAAGATAATGAGGTGAAACAACAGCCAAGCAGGATATATCAACAACTTTGTCTCCAACTTTCCTCTGAAAAAGTTTGTGCCGATTTTTTTGTTTTTTTTCTTCTCTCTTTTTTTTTTCCTCACACTTTTTTTTCTTTCTCTCCTTTTTTTTTCTTTGACTTTTTTTTCTCCTTTTTTTCTCTTGTTTTTTTCCTCTCTTTTTTTCTCCCTCTTTCCAAAACAAACTAGATAAGATGCAGATTGGATCAAGTGAAGATGTGAATGATCTCAACTATTATTATGACAATGAATGATGGGTAGCACGTGGTGGAAATTGATGGATGGGTGGTGGACAGCGGAAGAGATAATGATGCAGCGGTGGCGTGACTAATGTGAACAGAACTCGAAACTCTAAACGAACTAGACACTAAGACCAGCAACTCGATACGACGATGCAACCGATAATTCAACTATGCAAGCAATGAAAAGAAAATTGCAAAGGCTCAGACTGGCTTGGACCAAGGATGAATAGATCTAACTCTTTTTTGTGGCTTTTTCTTGGACAATAGGTAAGAAAATAAATCTAATCTAGGAAAACTGGAAATTCTCACCGAGCAACCTGAAAACTGATACCACTTGATAGAAGCGGGGTGTCCCGATCTTTCGATGAGATGATAACTATCGATTTGGTGGAGACGACTTTGACGATCCGACTACAAACATGCACGACGTTGCGCCTTAGCAATCGCTAAACCAATCTCCTGAGGTTACTGACGATGCCGGAAGCACGGTCAGCCTGACCACGAAGGTCTATTCCTGCAAGCAATCGAAGAACGAGCAAGAATATGATAAAGCAATCTGAATATTGCAAATATATATGAGGTATTGATAATGGTGGGGATCCGTAAGCGGTCTTGGTCTGGTCGTTGGACACAAACGAAGTACACGAAGTTGCAATGGCTAACTTTTAACTAAACAAATCCCAAGGAAAAGCTACTAGATGGATCTACTTATATAGGAGCAAGGGGTGGCGGCCAAGGAGGTGGGAGGACGTCCCAAGGCAGCCTAAAACTAAATCTAGGTCGTACAAGGCCAATGGGCCCAAGTGGAGGTGATGTAACACCTTTGGACTTGTAGTTTGACTCGGATTCTGCTGCAGCATTAGATTGTTTCGTCCACAACTCAACGCTCCGGACGAATTTGAAGGTGATTCCAATTGGATTGGAAAGTGCACAAAATCTAGTTTCCAACAAAAAAAGAATCACCCAATTCGGAGTCCGTATGAAAAACTTGTGTGCGTTTTGAGTCAGGTATGTCTGTGCAGTCCGAATCTGAATCCAGAACGTGAGAGACTTGGACTCTATCTTCTCTTGGGCCAAAAGTGACGTGAGAGAACTTTTTAGACAGCAAATAAACATCTCTTTCTTCCTTATCTTCATATGTGGATTGTACAAATGTCCCATACACCTGCAATTAGACAAAACACAAAAGTGTGTGAAGTATTTTTGTTCTGGATAACATAAATAGATTATTGAATAGTTTGCACTAGAAATCACCTGACAAATATGCATATATGCAATATTTTTGGTCATATCCAAGGTAGTCATGTCCTCATCACCTCATATCACACACAATGGGCTTTTTGTCCAACAAGATTGTCTCATAGAAGTCCTACTGTTCCTTTGTATGGAACCTGTAATCAACAGCAGTTCTTCTCCTTATGGCATATGGATCTGCCATCCTCCATAGCCTCAACCCTGAATCTTTTCTAATGTTCATGCCCTCAGCTACAGGATGGGCACCATTATGGTCTGGTATCTTGGGCTTGAGCTTCCTCAGAACTTGTCCTTCTTCATCTTCCTCCTCAGCAACCTCAGGCACTGGGGCCTTGTTCTTCTCGGCAGTTGGAATACTCCTGCTATTCCTCTTTGGTGCAGACTTGGCCTTGTGGGAAGCTTTGGGTGCTTCCTTGGGCTTAGATGTTGCAGCCCCTGATCTAACTGCATCTTCCATAAGCTTTGGTGCCTTTGGTGCTGGTGCAGCAAGTTCTTCTTCTTCCATCATGGAAGGTTGCCCAACTACTCTGGCCATGGTCTTCTTGACCCTTTCCTTCCTTTTCTTTCCTTCAGCAGCTGGCTCTTCAGGCATCTCAGGCAGTTGAGTTGATGCTCTGGCTTTGGACATTGGTTGTCTCCCTGCAGGCCTTTTGATCTTCATGCCTGGCTTTACTGCAGTTGAACTAAGCACCTTCTTGTGCACTACCTTCTTGGAAGTAGCTTCATCCTCTTCAGCTCTACAATCCTCATCTTCAGAGTCTGAAGTTTTCTTCTTCCTTTGCCTGGTAGCAGCCTTAGGCAGGTTGCTAGGAGTGCTCCTGCTGCCTTCATCTGAAGTGCTGGAGGGCCTAGTGCCCTCACTCATTTGCATCTGCCCTTCTGACCTGTTCTGACTGTCACTCTGGTCTGACATGCTGCAAACTCTGACTGCTGACCCTGTGAAGATTTATAGAAGAGATGGAGTGGATGAGCATCACAAAATGCAGAGATTTTTGCAAAAGAATGATTCAAAAATTCACTTTTAGTTTTCCACAGAAAGTATTTCGGATCAACCGATTTTCATACTCGGTGATACCGAAGCAGTTTTGGAACCTAAACTGATGAACTCGGTTGGACCGAGTCACAGTTCGGTGGCACCGGGACTGCTAGGGTTTCACAAAGTTCCGAAATTGGTCGCATTGATTAGCAATTCTCAGTCAGACCGAGAGTTACTAGTGCAATGGCATAAGCCAAATCGGTGGGACCGAGTTTTTCAACTCGGTGGGTCCGAGATGGTTTCCACGGAAACCTAACCCTAAATATTCAAATCTCATCTAATCTATGGATTGCATTGACTGGATCGGAGTGTTTCAATCGTGGCAAGAATCAATAAGAACACAATGTGCTAGGAATCGGACGAGGATAGCACAGTGATCGAGTCCATACCCTAGCTTGGCGATGAACTCGCTACGGTGGCAACGGTGGGGTTGAATTCCGTTGACGGCGACGGAGACCAGCGACAGGAGGCGGCTGGCGAGGAGGAGACGATCCGGAGACCTTGGAGGCAGAGCGAGCTATTGCACGGGCGAAGGGGTTCGGAGAAATTTCCAAATTTTGCCCTTGACTATATATAGCCCGACCCTGTCGGTGTGACCGAGTGGAACAACTCGGTGGCACCGAGATGCATAACTGTGTTCAGTTACAGCAACTCGGTGTGACCGAAAAGTTCAAATCGGTTGCACCGAGATTGAAAACGTAGATCAACTTAGTGATCTCGGTAGGACCGAAATGGAGGAATCGGTCAGACAGAGAATCACAAAGAAGTTTTGGAAGTTTAAGTCTATGACGAATCGGGGACTCCGAGTGCTCCTCACACAGAGTGGTTCGAATCTGACTTGATCAAATTTTGTGATGTAGCATGAATAGAGTTTGAGACGAGAAAAGCATAGATAGCTAGAGAAAGTTCTTAGGCATTCTTGTCCATCCACTTGGCCAAAAGAAGGAAGAACCAAACAATCAAAACAACAAGTGTATGTCCTTGAATGAGTAAAATATGCACCAACATGCTCAGACAATAAGATGGCAAATGAAATATGTGGCAAAGCATGCACAACCAATTCTAGCATCTATCAAACAATTTGCGATGACTAGGTCATCTATATATGAGTATATTGACTTAGCAGTCAAATGATAAACATTTGATCATAGGTCATACTCATCGTTTAAGCCCAAGTGGGGTTACCACTTTTACATAATGCATTGATGTGTTCACACCATTAGAGTTGCTTTGACTCAAGTCTTAGAGTTAAGCTCCCCCTAGATGTGAGATCCCCTTTTAGAGGGATGAACTAACCTTGGGTTTTGTCGATGATTACTTCATGTAAGTGTTGAAGATGTGGATGCTCAATGTTGATGTAGATCATTTGGAGCAATCCATTGGAGTGAGTTGCACTTTCAACATACCTACATGGGTTAGTCCCACAAGGAACAAACAAGAATATCCATAGACATAGAGTGATGCACACACAAGATGATGTCCATGAAAACATCAAGTTACCTTGTTCCTTGCCTTACCAACATGAGGGTTTGTGACTCCTTGAACTAGTGCAAGATGTGGAAGTTGATTGCACTTGTCCTTGCCATAATAATATGAGTGAAGAATGTTGGCGGAGTCACCCTCAAGAACTCTCTAGTTCTTCTTCTTCGGGATCCACATCATATTGATGGGAATCCTTGGAGTTGTAGTTGTACTTGATGAAGTAGAACTTGACATAGTCTTGGGAATCCACTTGACCGAGGCCTTGGGTGCTTCTTCAAATGCATCAATCTCTTCTTGAATCTTGTCCTTGCCTTTATGGTCTTGTGGTGGAAGATCATCTTGAGCTTGTGTTCCCTTGAAGGAAGTAGGATCATATTTCTCTTGTTGAGGAACAAACTTCGTCTTGGGGTATTGATCTTATTCCCACTAAACTCCATTGGCATTGAACTTTCGTTCAAAACCAACACCTTGATTCTTCCGGTGTCTTCCTTGCTTGCGCACAATTTCCTCAAATTGCTTACTCCCGGCAAGGCTCTTGTAAACACCTTTCTCTATAATTCCCTTCAATAAGCTATTTTCTTGCTCAAGTGTAACTTGGCTAAGAGAATCATTAGTGGAATCAAGAGAACTACTTGAAGCAACAATATTGGATTTAGCATTATTGTTGTTACTACTAGAGGAAGTATCTTTCTTGTACTTGTTACTAGACTTGACTTGAGGCATGTAAGTAGATAGGAGTAAACACTTGGCAATGTAAGAAGAACTTTTCTTACGGAGATCATCATTGATTGCTTTTAAGAACTCATGCTCTTGCTCAAGATTGAACTTTTCAAAGCGTAACTTCTCATGAGCCCTTAAAAGTTCTCGATGATTTTCGAAGATAGTTTCATGAGCTAACTTAAGAGTGTTTAGTTCTTTAGTTAGAAGCTCAATCTTCTCCTTATCATTTTCATTCGTTTTATCTTGTTTAGCATGATTAATTGACGTTTCATCATAGTATTCATCAGTAGAGTTGTCAACAAGTAAATCATCATCCACAAGCAAGTCATCTTCATCACTATTGAAATCAACATACTCAGGATGTGTTACCTTTAGATCTTTGGTCATGAAGCATCTTCCAATTCCTTCATTTGGTGAATCAAATATGCCGTAGGAGTTGGTTGACACAAGTGCTAGACCGGCAACACCTTCATCTTGAGTATATTCGGAGTCGGAGTGATAGCTTCTCTCGGAGTGTTTGTCGGAGTCGGAGCCGGAAACCCATTCACCAACATGAGCTTGATGTCTTCGTTTTGTGTAGCTCCTTGATGACTTGTCCTTCCTTTCTGAATCTTTGCTTCTCCATGAGGATCTTCGTTCATAACGATCATCTCTACTCCTCCTCTCTCTTGGTGGTGATTCTTCTCTTTTGCTTCTTCTTTTTGGAGAATCTTCTCTTCTTTTGTAGGGTGCCGTACACTCATTGGAATAGTGTCCAGGCCTCCCACCATTGTAGCAATTGCGCTCTCGACTAGAAGATCTTTTCTCATGGTAAGACCTTGACTTGGAGCTTCTTTCTTTGCTTCTACTCTTGTAGAATTTGTTGAAGTTCTTCACCATTAAGCTCAATTCTTCATTGAAGGTTTGTTTCTCGCTTGATGATGCGGGGGCTTCACTTGAGGCTTTGTAAGCACCACTTTACTTGTTGTGAAGTTCCTCCTTATCCTTGAGTGACATCTCATGAGCAACAATCCTTCCAATGACTTCTGTTGGCTTGAGATCTTTGTAGTTTGGCATCATTTGGATCAATGTGCACACTGTATCATACTTTCCATCCAATGCTCTTAGGATCTTCTTGATGATGAATCTGCCGATCATCTCTTCACTCCCTAAGCCGGCAATCTCATTTGTAATAAGAGCAAGCCTAGTGTACATTTCAGCGACACCTTCACCATCCTTCTTTTTGAACTTGTCAAGCTGACTTTGGAGCACATCCAACTTGGATTCCTTGACGGATTTGGTACCTTCGTGCATATCAATCAAAGTGTCCCAAATTTCCATTGCATTCTCAAGACGGCTGATTTTGTTGAATTCTTCGGGGCACAAACCATTGAAGATGATATCACAAGCTTGAGCGTTGTATTGCAGCATCTTCAATTCTTCCGCATTAGCTTCACGGTTCGGCTCTCTCCCATCAAAGAATTCACCTTGCAAGCCAATACAAATAATAGCCCAAACGGCGGGGTTATGTCCGAGAATATGCATTTTCATCTTATGCTTCCAACTAGCAAAATTAGTACCATCAAAGTAAGGACCTCTACGGTGATAATTTCCCTCGCTAGACGCCATACTCTCCTAGGTTGTGAAACCAAGGCTATGACCACCAAAAGCTATGGAAATCAAAGCAAATGGAGACCAAAGCTCTGATACCACTTGTAGGACCTTGAAGTATGTCTAGAGGGGGGGGTGATTAGACTACTTGACTAATTAAAAACTTAACCTTTTCCCAATTTTAGAGTTTGGCAGATTTTAGCTATCTTAGGACAAGTCAAGCAATCATCACACAATTCAAGCAAGCATGCAAAGAGTATATAGGCAGTGGAAATTAAAGCATGCAACTTGCAAGAAAGTAAAGGGAAGGGTTTGGAGGATTCAAAGGCAGTTGGAGACACGGATGTTTCTGGCGTGGTTCCGATAGGTGGTGCTATCGTACATCCACGTTGATGGAGACTTCAACCCACGAAGGGTAACGGTTGCGCGAGTCCACGGAGGGCTCCACCCAAGAAGGGTCCACGAAGAAGCAACCTTGTCTATCCCACCATGGCCGTCGCCCATGAAGGACTTGCCTCACTAGCGGTAGATCTTCACAAAGTAGGCGATCTCCTTGCCCTTACAAACTCCTTGGTTCAACTCCACAATCTTGTCGGAGGCTCCCAAGTGACACCTAGCCAATCTAGGAGACACCACTGTCCAAGAAGTAACAAATGGTGCGTTGATGATGAACTCCTTGCTCTTGTGCTTCAAATGATAGTCTCCCCAACACTCAACTCTCTCTCATAGAATTTCGATCTGGTGGAAAGAAGATTTGAGTGGAAAGCAACTTGGGGAAGGCTAGAGATCAAGATTCATATGGTAGGAATGGAATATCTTGGCCTCAATACATGAGCAGGTGGTTCTTTCTCAGAAATGGTAAGTTGGAAGTGTAGGTTTAGTCTGATGGCTCTCTCCACGAATGAAGAGGAGGTGGAGGGGTATATATAGCCTCCACACAAAATCTAACGGTTACACACAATTCACCAAACTCGGTGGGACCGATTCAACAGACTCGGTCGGACTGATTTAGTAAACCTAGTGACCGTTAGTGATTTTCAGTGGGACTGACATGCAACTCGGTAGGACCGATTCGGTTAGGGTTAGGGCATAACGTAATCTTGGTAAGACCGATTACACAAACTCGGTGAGACCGATTTTGGTAATAAGTTTTCCAGAGAGTTGGTCGGGTAAACTCGGTGGGACCGATTTGCTCTTTTCGGTGAGACCGAAATGTTACAAAAGGGAAATAGAGAGTTTACATTGAAATCTCGGTGGGACCGATCGCTCACTTCGGTTTGACCGAAACGTTACGAAGGGAAACAGAGAGATTACAATCCCATCTCGGTGAGACCAGATCCCTATCGGTAGAACCGATTTGCCTAGGGTTTGTGGTAGTGGCTATGACATTCAAACTCGGTGGCGCCGGATAGGAAGAATCGGTGTGACCGATTTTGGCTTTGGGTTTAGATCATTTGTGGATGTGAGAAAGTAGCTGAGGGTTTTGGAGCATATCACTAAGCACATGAAGCAAGAGGCTCATTAAGCAACACCTCATCCCTCCTTGATAGTATTGGCTTTTCCTACAGACTCAATGTGATCTTGGATCACTAAAATATAAAATGAAGAGTCTTGAGCTAATGAGCTTGAGCCAATCCTTTGTCCTTAGTATTTTGAGGGATCCACTTTCATCATCCATGCCATGCCATTCATTGAGCTTTCCTAAAATAATAGTCTTGGAATAGCATTAGCTCAATGAGCTATATGTTGTTATAAATTACCAAAACCACCTAGGGATAGTTGCACTTTCACGTACGTATACACGGTGTAGAAATATGTGGAGCTGGGTTGGCTATATATGGTAGCAAAAAAATAGCAATAATCAATTCAAAGATGCAATGTTGAATAAACGCTCAACGACGGTACTGTGCTGGTCCTAGCCTAGACCGGACTAGAGACGCGAGCCTAGAATACTAATGAGGTCACGGCGTAGCACAACTATCATCAATGAAGGATACTAAGTAGCTCTGTACAGCAAGATATAAGTGAAGATCACAACGGCGGTAAAGATAATGATGAAAAACAACTGCCAAGCATGATATACAACAACTCTCTCTCCAACTTTCCTCTTGAAAAGTTTGAGCCAATTTTGTGATAAATTTTTTCAAAGAATGCTACTAACTCAAGCTTTCCAATGCAAATAGAATCACTCAATTCCGAGTTGATATGAAGAGTCAAAAATTCTAAAACTGGCTTGAAAAACCGGAATAAGCTGTGTTCGCGAACTTCGGAGGGCAAAAAGACCTATTTAGAAGCCTATTTTGAGGCTCCAGATATGGAACTAGCTTCTGCAACTATTTAGATGAGGCTCGTAGCTAGCTTTCATTTGAGTATTCGCGGAGCCAAAACGGACTTCGTATGAGAAAGTTATGCCTGTTTTACTTAATAGTGCACAAAACAGATTCCAATCCGAATTCAACTACGAGATTGAGTCTAGATAGATCCGAATTTTGTTTTTTTCCTTCTCTTTTTTTTCGTCACACTTTTTTTCCTTTTTCTTTCTCTCTTTTTTTCTCTAGCTTTTTTTTTACTTTTTTCTCTCTTTTTTTTCTCTGTCTTTTTTTTGTCCCTCTTTCCAAAACAAACTAGATAAGATGCAGATTGGATCAAGCGAAGATGTGAATGACCTCAATTATGATTATGACCATGAACGCTGGGTAGGACGTGATGAAAATTGATGGATGGGTGGTGGACAGTGGAAGTGATAACGATGCAGCGGTAGCGTGACTACTGTGAACAGAACTCAAAACTCTAAACGAACTAGACAATAAGACCAGCAACTCGACACGATGATGCAACCGATAATTCAATAATGCATACAATGAAAAGAAAATTGCAAAGGCTCAGACTGGCTTGGACAAAGGATGAATAGATCTAACTTTTTTTGTGGCTTTTTCTTGGACAATAGGTAAGAAAATAAATCTAATCTAGGGAAAACTGGAAATTCTCACCGAGCAACATGAAAACTGATACCACTTGATAGAGGCGGGGTGTCCCGATCTTTTGATGAGATGATAACTATCGATTTGGTGGAGACGACTTTGATGATCCGACTACAAACGTGCATGACGTTGCGCCTTAGCAATCGCTAAACCAACTCCGAGAGGTTATTGACCACGCTGGAGCACGATCAACCTGACCACGAAGGTCTATTCCTGCAAGCAATCGAAGAACAAGCAAAAATATAATAAAGCAATCTGAATATTGCGAATATATATGAAGTACTGATAAAGTTTGGGATCCGTAAGCGGTCTTGGTCTGGTCGTTGGACACAAACGAAGTACACGAAGTTGCAATGGCTGACTTTTAACTAAACAAATCCCAAGGGAAAAGCTACTAAATGGATCTACTTATATAGGAGCAAGGGGTGGCGGCCAAGGAGGTGGGAGGATGTCCCAAGGCAGCCTAAAACTAACCCTAGGTTGTACAAGGCCAATGGGGCCAAGTGGAGGTGATGTAACACCCTTGGACTTGTAGTTTGACTCGGATTCTGCTGCGACATCAGATTGTTTCGTCCATAACTCAACGCTCCGGACGAATTTGAAGGTGAATTCAATTGGGTTGGAAAGTGCACGAAATCTAGTTTCCAACAAAAAAACGAATCACCCAATTCGGAGTCCATATGAAAAAGTTGTTGCCATTTTGAATCAGGTATGTCTGTGCAGTCCGAATCTGAATCCAGAACGTGAGAGACTTGGACTCTATCTTCTCTTGGCCCAAAAGTGAAGTGAGAGGACTTTTTGAACAGCACCTAAACTTCTCCTTTTCCCTTATCTTCATATGTGGATTTAACAAATGTCCCATACACCTGCAATTAGACAAAACACAAAACTGTGTGTAGTATTTTTGTTCTGGATAACATAAATAGATTATTGAATAGTTTGCACTAGAAATCACCTAACAAATATGCATGTATGCAATATTTTTGGTCTTATCCAAGGTAGTCATGTCCTCATCACACCGTTGATTCCTCGACGTACATACTCTTCTCTACCTTGACCTGGGCCACGCGCAACTCCTCCTCCCGGCGCTCCTCGATCTCTATCGCCTCCTGCATCTCCAGCTCCCGCACGACGACCTCATGAGGAAGCTCCATGGCCACCACCGCCTTTTTGGATGTGGGTTGCATGCTGGATTCTAAGGTGGCCTGGAATATCTTGGCGTGGATGGCCTCGACCCGGGCCAGGGGGACATCGGCGGCACGGACAGTAGCTCGAGCGCTCTCTACGGTTGTAGCCGCCATTGCAGCAGCAGCTGCAGCCGTCTCGGCTGCTGCAGCTGCCCTGTCGGCTGTCGTAGATGCCCTCTCGGCGGAAGCGTCTGTGCTCAATGCGGATGCGGCGGCCCTCTCGGCATAGAT
>NC_041393.1:309730179-309826756 GCF_002162155.2 Triticum dicoccoides | reverse complement strand
TACGGGCCTTCCCGAAGCATTTCCACGGTGTCATCTTTGCAAGAAGGGGGTGCGAGAATGGGGATCGGGATTTGTGGATTCGGGGGTTGCCGCCACTAGAGCAGACAAGCCGGCGATGCTTAAGGAGGAAGACATAAATAGACCCATAATTTTTCGTCGCAAACGATTCCTACAAAACAACTCTGTGTGATGTTGTAGATATTTTTTTATTAGCGGTGAAAGACGAATTTGGAGTAAAGTGGCAACAAATGGTGTTTTACATGTACGAGAAAATTTGTAGTACTAATACAACTGTCATGTCAAATTTTGGAAAATTTCAGGGGTCATTTGACCTTTTAAGACATTTAAGTGATTTTCTAGCCATTTAATTATCGTAATTGAAATTTGAACTACATGTACCTGCAGTAGCTAACCAAAACAGTTTGAAAGTCATGTTTTTGTGTACTTGTGTGCGATTTAATTCCATGTGCAGTAAATTGGAAGGATTTTTCAAACATATTGGTCAAACGGGTATGACACAATTAAGCATGGAGTTCCATGGCATTTAAATTCCAAAAAATTAAAAACATGAAACCTTGCTTGATATAATGTCATACCACCAAGATGATGTGGTACAAAACTGGCATGTTTGATGAAAGTTTGGACCCACACCCCTCACAAACCGGAGCAACTCACAAGAAGGGTCGTGGTTCCGAGAGGGAACAATGCATATTTGATGACGAACGGCATATAGCTTCCTCTTACGACCTTCAAAATTTGTCTACGTGTAATGTGCACTGATACTAACTGTCATGTGAAAAATTGGAAAATTTCAGGGGTCATTTGACCTTTTGAAGACATTTAAGTGAGTTTCTAGCCATTTAATGACCGTAATTCAAATTTGAACTAGATGTACATGCAAAGGCTAACCATAACGGTTTCAAAAATCATGTTTGTGTACTTGTTCGCGAGTTAATTCCATGTGCAGTAGATTAGAAGGAATTTTCAAACATATTGGTCTCACGGCATGGACACATGTACATGCATGGAGTGCCATGGCATTTTAGTTCCAAAAAAATAAAAATGATCAGGAAAACATGAAACTTTGCTTGATGTAATGTCATGCCACCAAGATGATGTGGTACAAAAATTGGCCTGTTTGACGAAATTTGGACACACACCCCTCACAAACCGGAGCAACTCACTAGAAGGCTCGTGGTTCTGAGAGGGAACAGTGCATGTTTGATGACGAACGACAGATAGCTTCCTCTTATGGCCTTCAAATATTTTCTACATGTAATGTGCACGGATACAAACTGTCATGTGAGAATTTGGAAAGTTCAGGAGTCATTTGACCTTTTGAAGACGTATAAGTGATTTCCTAGCCATTCAATGATTGTAATTCAAATTTGCACTAGATGTACATGCAACGGCTAACCATAACGGTTTGAAAAATCATATTTGTGTACTTGTGTGCGAGTTAATTCCATCTGCAGTAAATTAGAAGGAATTTTCAAACATATTGGTCTCATGGCATGGACACATGTACATGCATGGAGTGCCATGACATTTTAATTCCAAACAATTAAAAAATGATCAGGAAAACAGGAAACCTTGCTTGATGTAATGTCATGCCACCAAGATGATGTGGTATAAAAATCGGCCTGTTTGATGAAATTTTGGACCCACACCCCTCACAAACCGGAGCAAGTCACTACAAGGCTCGTGGTTCCGAGAGGGAACAATGCATGTTCGATGACGAATGACAGATAGCTTCCTCTTACGGCCTTCAAAAAATTTCTGCGTGTATGTGCACTAATACAAACTGTCATGTGAAAATTTGGAAAATTTCAAGTGTCATTTGACCTTTTGAAGACATTTAAGTGATTTCCTAGCCATTTAATGACCGTAATTCAAATTTGAACTAGATGTACATGCAATGGCTAACCATAACATTTTGAAAAATCATATTTGTGTACTTGTGTGCGAGTTAATTCCATGTGTAGTAAATTAGAAGGAATTTTTAAACATATTGGTCTCACAGCATTGACACATGTACATCCATGGAGTGCCATGGAATGTTTATTTAAAAAAAATAAAAAATGATCAGAAAAGCATGAGACCTTCCTTGATGAAATGTCATGCCACCAAGATGATGTGGTACGAAAATTGGCTTGCTTGACGAAAGTTTGGACACGCACCCCTCGCGAACCGGAGCAACTCACTAGAAGGCTCGTGGTTCTGAGAGGGAACAATGCATGTTTGATGACGAACGGTAGATAGCTTCCTCTTACGGCCTTCAAAGTTTTTCTACGTGTAATGTGCATTGATACAAACTGTCATGTCATATTTTGGAAAATTTCAGGGGTCATTTGACCATTTGAAGACATTTAAGTGATTTCCTAGCCATTTAACGATTGTAATTCAAATTTGAACTAGATGTACATGCAATGGCTAACCATAACGGTTTGAAAAATCATATTTGTGCACTTGTCTACGAGTTAATTTCATGTGTAGTAAATTAGAAGGATTTTTCAAACATATTGGTCTCACGGCATGGACACATGTACATGCATGGAGTGCCATGGCATTTTTATTCCAAAAAAATAAAAAATGATCAACAAAACATGAAACCTTGCTAGATGTAATGTCATGCCACCAAGATGATGTGGTACAAAATTTGGTCTGTTAGAAAAAAGCATGGACACACACCCCTCACAAATCGGAGCAACTCACTAGAAGGCTCGTGGTTCCGAGAAGGGAACAATGCGTGTTTGATGACGAATGGCAAATAGCTTCCTCTTATGGCCTTCAAATTTTTTCTATGTGTAATGTGCACTGATACAAACTGTCATGTGAAAATTTGGAAAATTTCAAGGGTCATTTGACCTTTTGAAGACATTTAAGTGATTTCCTAGCCATTTAATGACCGTAATTAAAATTTGAACTAGATGTACATGCAATTGCTAACCATAACGGTTTGAAAAATCATATTTGTGCACTTGTGTGCGAGTTAATTCCATGTGCAATAAATTAGAAGGAATTTTCAAACATATTGGTCTCACGGCATGGACACATGTACATGCATGGAGTGCCATGGCATTTTATTCCAAAAAAATGATCAAAAAAACATGAAACCTTGCTTCATGTAATGTCATGCCACCAAGATGATGTGGTACAAAATTTGATCTATTTGAAAACAGTTTGGACACACACCCCTCACAAACCGGAGCAACTCACTAGAAGGCTCGTGGTTCCGAGAAGGGAACAATTCATGTTTGATGACGACCAGCAGATAGCTTCCTCTTATGGCCTTCAAATTTTTTCTTCGTGTAATGTGCACTGATACAAACTATGATGTGAAAATTTGGAAACTTTCAGGGGTCATTTGACCTTTTGAAGACGTTTAAGTGATTTCCTAGCCATTCAATGACCGTAATTCAAATTTGAACTAGATGTACATGCAACGGCTAACCATAACGGTTTGAAAAATCATATTTATGTACTTGTGTGCGAGTTAATTCCATCTGCAGTAAATTAGAAGGAATTTTCAAACATATTGGTCTCACGGCATGGACACATGTACATGCATGGATTGCCATGGCATTTTAATTCCAAACAATTAAAAAATGATTAGGAAAACAGGAAACCTTGCTTGATGTAATGTCATGCCAGCAAGATGATGTGGTATAAAAATCGGCCTGTTTGATGAAAGTTTGGACCCACACCCCTCACAAACCGGAGCAAGTCACTACAAGGCTCGTGGTTCCGAGAGGGAACAATGCATGTTCGATGACGAACGGCAGATGGCTTCCTCTTACGGCCTTCAAAAACTTTCTACGTGTAATGTGCACTCATACAAACTGTCATGTGAAAAGTTTGAAAATTTCAAGGGTCATTTGACCTTTTGAAGACACTTAAGTGATTTCCTATCCATTTAATGACCGTAATTCAAATTTGCACTAGATGTACATACAACGGCTAACCATAACATTTTGAAAAATCATATTTGTGTACTTGTGTGTGAGTTAATTCCATGTGCAGTAAATTAGAAGGAAATTTTAAACATATTGGTCTCACAGCATTGACACATGTACATCCATGGAGTGCCATGGAATGTTTATTTAAAGAAATTAAAAAATGATCAGAAAAACATGAAACCTTGCTTGATGTAATGTCATGCCACGAAGATGATGTGGTACGAAAATTGGCTTGCTTGACGAAAGTTTGGACACACACTCCTCATGAACCGGAGCAACTCACTAGAAGGCTCGTGGTTCCGAGAGGGAACAATGCATGTTTGATGACGAACGGTAGATAGCTTCCTCTTACGGCCTTCAAAGTTTTCTACGTGTAATGTGCACTGATACAAACTGTCATGTCATATTTTGGAAAGTTTCAGGGGTCATTTGACCGTTTGAAGACATTTAAGTCATTTCCTAGCCATTTAACGATCGTAATTCAAATTTGAACTAGATGTACATGCAATGGCTAACCATAACAGTTTGAAAAATCATATTTGTGCACTTGTGTGCGAGTTAATTCCATGTGCAGTAAATTAGAAGGAATTTTCAAACATATTGGTCTCACGGCATGGACACATGTACATGCATGGAGTGCCATGGCATTTTTATTCCAAAAAAATAAAAAATGATCAACAAAACATGAAACCTTGCTAGATGTAATGTCATGCCACCAAGATGATGTGGTACAAAATTTGGTCTATTTGAAAAACGTTTGGACACACACCCCACACAAATCGGAGCAACTCACTAGAAGGCTCGTGGTTCCGAGAAGGGAACAATGCATGTTTGATGACGAACGGCAGATAGCTTCCTCTTACGGCCTTCAAATTTTTTTCTACGTGTAATGTGCACTGATACAAACTGTCATGTGAAATTTTGGAAAATTTCAATGGTCATTTGGCCTTTTGAAGACATTTAAGTGATTTCCTAGCCATTTAATGACTGTAATTCAAATTTGAACTAGATGTACATGCAACGGCTAACCATAACGGTTTGAAAAATCCTATTTGTGTACTTGTGTGCGAGTTAATTCCATCTGCAGTAAATTAGAAGGAATTTTCAAACATATTGGTCTCACGACATTGACACATGTACATGCATGGAGTGCCATGGCATTTTTATTCCAAAAAAATAAAAAATGATCAGAAAAACATGAAACCTTGCTTGGTGTAATGTCATGCCACCAAGATGATGTGGTACAAAAATTGGCTTGCTTGACGAAAGTTTGGACACACACCCCTCATGAACCGGAGCAACTCACGAGAAGGCTTGTGGCTCCGAGAGGGAACAATGCATGTTTGATGATGAACGGTAGATAGCTTCCTCTTACGGCCTTCAAAAAATTTCTACGTGTAATGTGCATTGATACAAACTGTCATGTCAAATTTTGGAAAATTTCAAGGGTCATTTGACCATTTGAAGACATTTAAGTGATTTCCTAGCCATTTAATGACCGTAATTAAAATTTGAACTAGATGTACATGCAATGGCTAACCATAACAGTTTGAAAAATCATATTTGTGCACTTATGTGTGAGTTAATTCCATGTGCAATAAATTAGCAGGAATTTTCAAACATATTGGTCTCACGGCATGGACACATGTACATGCATGGAGTGCCATGGCATTTTTATTCCAAAAAAATAAAAAATGATCAAAAAACATGAAACCTTGCTTGATGTAATATCATGCCACCAAGATGATGTGGTACAAAACTGTCTGTTTGAAAAAAGTTTGGACACACACCCCTCACAAACCGGAGCAACTCACTAGAAGGCTCGTTGTTCTGAGAAGGGAACAATGCATGTTTGATGACGAACGACAGATAGCTTCCTCTTATGGCCTTCAATTTTTTTTCTACGTGTAACGTGCACTAATACAACTGTCATGTGAAAACTTGGAAAATTTTAGGGGTCATTTGACCTTTTGAAGACATTTAATTGATTTTCTAGCCATTTAATGATCGTAATTCAAATTTGAACTACATCTACATGCAATGGCAACCATAACGGTTTGAAAAATCATATTTGCGTACTTGTGTGCGAGTTAAAAAATCATCAGACGATGTAAATATCTAGTGTTCAAAAAAGAAAATGTAAAATCTAGCAAGACAACCGGCCCCACACGATTGGCACTCTATTTTGCGCCTCTAGGTTTGGAAGGTGAGTGGCGGGCTTTATTAATCAGAAACGGTTATGCATTGGGAACCGTCAGCTATTATGTTCACACACGGATTTTGCTCAGGGAATCATGTGTAATTCACACTATAGTACTCGTAAATTCCGGCTGCCGGCGCGTGTGCTGTTCCTGTCGATCTAGATTTCGGCCGCCAATAAATACTACCTTGCTCATGTCGTCCCGCCTGCATTCTCATCTAGATCCTCCCCTTGCTCGCCCTCTCTCTCTCTCTCTCTCTCTCTCTCTCTCAAATCTCTTCCATGGCACCGCCAGTCTGCCCACGCACCGACGAGGAGTCGCCACCCCCCGAGGACACTCACTCGAAGAGCAGCGACGAGGACACCTACGCACCGCCGGATGAGGTTGCGCCCTACGCCCCAACTTTGGATTGGTTTTGTGGCCAGTGAGATCTTTGTCTTTGGAAGTCGCTGCCGCCGGCTGAGAAAGCTAGGCAAGTGGCTTTAAAGAAGGAGATAGCGTAGGAGGATGACAGGTACCAGGCGGCCTGTGAATCCCGTGATCCCGCCTGGAAAAAGGAGGCGGCGGAGCTTTGGGGGCAGGCACGTCGTCGTGCGGAGGAGGTGTACAAAGACGGGTACTTCGCGAGGAAGGTCAGAGGCGCTAGGCGCCTCATCTCTGTGTGGAGCTGGGCCGATAAGCTCTAGCGTGCCACCGACGAGGAGCTCCACTAGGCGCCCAACAAAATGGAAAGATCGTTCCCATGCGTCCACCTGCAAGAGGCAGATCGGCACATCAAGCGCTGCGAGGCAGAGGAGGCAGAGTACTGCCTCCGCTCTGGGAAGACGCCATGCACCAGGGAGCTGCTGGCGAGCGGCTGCCGGAATACTGGCCCGAGGAGGGATTATTAGTTTTAGTATTGTTCGTTTTCAATTTTATGCATTATACCTAGTATTTAAGTATCATCACGTATATGTGATGATATTATATATATATATATATATATATATATATATATATATATATATTCTGTGATGAACTAATGAACAATTAATATTATATATATATTATGAATTCCATTTTCTGTCTGTTTTTGTATACTAATTTGAATCTATCTGTTATCATCCACATATACAGAATGGAAAGCGTATAAAGACACATTGAAACAGAACATATAAGAACGGAAAACCGAGTACACACATTGAAACAGAGCAATAAACAGAGCAATAGTATGATTGATGTGAATACATAGCTATCCACGTCGAAACGGCTCAACAAAATAAAACGTGTCCATGAGACCATGACCAGCAGCCCTTGCCTATGGTAGCTCTTGGTTCTACATGAACTCGTGCAGGCGTTTGTCCAAGTCGTCGACATGCTCGTGGTACATCTGGAGCGCGATCTCGAGCTCCACCTCGAGGATGCGACGGCCATGTTCCTCTACTGCGCCCAGGTGGACACCTGGGCCAAGGAGGCGGTCGAGCCTACCGACCAGTGTGTTGGCATCGAGCGGGCCGCGGACAAGGCAAACGGCGCGACCCATGCGAACGGCGTGGCAGGTGTCCGGTGCAAGTACGGCGCGGCCGGCCTCTGGTGCAAGTATGGCATAGAGGGCCTGTTCCCACTCCTGGTGAGGAATGGGGGTACTGACGGGACATGTACCCAGCTGCGACGCCCTGTTGACAGCAGGAAAGCGCCGATGGATCCGCTCTTGCTGTGCAGCGCGGAGCGCCTCTCGCTCTGCATAGCTCCAACGCTCTCGCCATGCGGTGAGCTGTAGCCTATCGGTGCAGACGCGCCTAGCTTGCTCTGCGGCACACCATCGATCATGTTGTGTGGCGAGCTACAGCCTCTCGGTGCTGACATGCCTATCTTGATCCGCGGCGCTGAAGCACCATGCGCCAAAGGTCTACTCAACCCTGGCAATGACGCGCATCACGGTGTCATCCATCACGTTGCCGGGGAGCGTCGCGGCCTCGACGGGCCGTGGCGTCTTCTGGTTTTTCTCGTCGACGAGCTTGATGGCGGCACTTTGGTGTGTTGGCATGCTTGGAAAAGGCGGATGTGCTACAGGCTGCGCTTGTTGCCTCCGTGCGTCGTGCCGCGCCTAGGTTTATGTGCAATATTGCTGGGTGGCGGGAAACAGCTGAGTAAATGGCAGGAAACGGTGGCGTGTTCATAGAACACCATCAATTAATGGAAACTTAGCATATAAGGAACATCGAGCTAGCACAAGAAGTAGATGATGATGAGATGAACATTGACCACACTAGGGAACTTGTCGGTGATGAATTCATCAATCACAAACGGTTGTACACTAGGAAGCGTTGGCCCACAACGCACACAGCTTATTCCATCACAAATAGGTCAGATGGATCAACTCTATGCCACGTATACACATTGTCAAAAAGTAATGCGGTAGACATTCTTGAACATATGTTAAAAAATAAAATAAAAATAAAAAACAAGGACCTTGAGGTTAAATTAGCTGAGGGAATGGGTCATTTTTGTCATGAACTGAAATGACCCATCCTATTAGTTAATTTAACATCAACACAACTTCCCATCCAGTCACCCATCTGATGGCTGCTCCAGCCTGAGCACACTTAACCTGAGA
The DNA here is from genome assembly GCF_002162155.2 of Triticum dicoccoides. NCBI lineage: Eukaryota > Viridiplantae > Streptophyta > Magnoliopsida > Poales > Poaceae > Triticum > Triticum dicoccoides. Next base: position 309,818,000 of record NC_041393.1, on the reverse strand, counting down.
GTTCTCTTAGATGAGCTATTGGTGGAGCAGATAGTCCTTGCTGATATAGGATGCCTCTTTGCATGCTTATGGCATATCCGGATGACTGCCCGTCCCCCAATGGCCAATACATGTTGTGTAGACAGAGCATATCACATATGTCTTATTAGAAGCAATCGTCTATTTTATTATCGGTCTTCGCACACATTTCCGATTACAGACCTGTTTGTCGCGTATAACACACATCTTGTTATATTGAACTATTTTGGTTCTCTTGTCTCAACACAAATAGTTCATCCGAGTGAACCGCATGATGTATATCGCACACACCTTGATCTGGCTGACCATTTCTTTTGTGTTGCCTAATCACAAACAGTTCATCCGAGTGAACCATATGTTGTGTATCGCACACGCCTTCATCTGGCTGCTCGTTTCTTTTGTTCCTCCTCATTGCAAATAGTTAATTGAACTGAACTGTATGCCCTACATCGCACATGCAACTAAAATCTAAACCGTGTTTGATGCATCCTTTATCACAGACGTTTTGCACATTTTTGACGGTTTTCTTACACCACCATTTGTGATTATTTCATCGCACACAGTTTCTCGAAGGGTCTCTAATCATAGTATCACTTTAGCAACATCCTGCAATAGTGCTGCAATACGGTCCATCACCTTTCCCAGCTTTCTCGAGGCAGTCAGTGCTCATGGCAGCTTCCTTGCCGGGGGCTTCAGCTTTAGCCTTCTTGCCGGTACTAGGCGTGCCCGATCTCTCAACTGTCAAAACTGTCCTATCCTTGCGTTTCTTGTTGTGCTTCTTGTTCTTCTTCCTCTGACTGGGGGACTCGTTGTCATCCTCTGAGTCGATGTCGATGCAATCTTCATCTCTAGGGAGCTTCCTCCCCTCTTCCACCCAAGCACACTTGTCTACCAAGGTATACAGCTCCTTCACGGTCTTGGGCAACTAAACTTTCATCTTGGAACGTATCCTGCGGTTGCGCACAATGGATTGGAAGGCAGCTATCACTGCCGCTGGGTGGATATCTGGAATATTTCAGTGGACTCGATTGAATCTTTGCAAGTACTTCCGGAGAGTCTCTCCTTCTTTCTGTTGGAGAAGCTGCAAATCGCTGGGCCGTCCTGGTTCTTGATGGCCGCTCGTGAAGGCACCAATGAACTCATGGCATAGGCCAGCCCAAGTTCAAATGGAGTTCTCCGGCAGGTGCATCAGCCAAGACCTCACATTGGACTTGAGTGCCAAAGGGAAGTAGTTGGCGAATACCTTATCATCTCTTCCCCCGGTAGCCTAAACAGCGATAGTGTAGATGCTTAGGAACTCTGCCGGGTTCAGTCTCCCATCATACTTCTCTGGTATCTCTGGCTTGAACGTGCGAGCGAGCGACCAACAGACTTGTCATAGCTCACGGGTGAAGGCAGGGCACCCAACCTCGAAAGATATGCACCCACCATCTCCGAGAGTGGGCACTCGACGTCGGGGCCGTCGCACTCATTGGGCTGGCAGTGGTTGTCGCGGAGCCGCTCGAAAATGGCACGCGTGCCTTCCCTCCGACGATCCTCGAGGGCTCGCTGTTGGCCTTGACATGCTCGAGGGTCGGAGGAGGCCATCGAGACGTCAACGGGCTCTTGGTTACGTGGCTCTTGTAGTGCTTGACTAGGTGGGGACTGCACCGTGGAGGAAGCCCCTTCCATGCGGTCGGCCGCACGAGCCGTTTTCGTCGTCTGGGGAGGCCGTGGTGGGCCAGCTCCCTGTGGTCCTCCCACCTTGGTGAAACCAATCAGACTTTGGATGGTGGCACGCCACTCATCCATCTGATCGGCCGTCGGTGGAAATCTCAACAGCAGTCGGGCCCGCGCCATGGCCGCTGAGGCAGTACTTGGCATGGGTGATAACGATGTTGACCGTGGTGTCGCTCGGCTCCTGATGGTGCCGGTGGCGACCGTCTCGTGCCCTCGCTGTTGCGAACCAGCCGTGTGGATGGCATGGTGACGCGGTGGAGGGGCTTGAGGGCCAATGGCTCCGTTGGGCACAGTGGCTGGGTCTGCCTGTTCCGGGGGTGGCGTGTGCCCTGTGGCCACACCCGCGGCTAGGGCAGCCGGAGGGTTACGATTCGCCCTGAAATGTGCGCCACCACTGCGACTGTGCTCGTTGGCAGGGAGAGGGGGTGCAAACAAAATAAGCCCCCCATCCGTACGTCGAGGAGCATGGCCCCTGGGATGTTGTTGATGCTTTCCTTCCCCGGTGCCTCATGCTTCGACCATGGGAGCGGTGGTGCCAATGCCGCCTACGCCGACCACACCTCCTGTATGATGAGGACATGACTACCTTGGATATGACCAAAAATATTGCATATATGCATATTTGTTAGGTGATTTCTAGTGCAAACTATTCAATAATCTATTTATGTTATCCAGAACAAAAATACTTCACACACTTTTGTGTTTTGTCTAATTGCAGGTGTATGGGACATTTGTACAATCCACATATGAAGATAAGGAAGAAAGAGATGTTTATTTGCTGTCTAAAAAGTTCTCTCACGTCACTTTTGGCCCAAGAGAAGATAGAGTCCAAGTCTCTCACGTTCTGGATTCAGATTCGGACTGCACATACATACCTGACTCAAAACGCACACAAGTTTTTCATACGGACTCCGAATTGGGTGATTCTTTTTTTGTTGGAAACTAGATTTTGTGCACTTTCCAATCCAATTGGAATCACCTTCAAATTCGTCCGGAGCGTTGAGTTGTGGACGAAACAATCTGATGCTGCAGCAGAATCCGAGTCAAACTACAAGTCCAAAGGTGTTACATCACCTCCACTTGGGCCCATTGGCCTTGTACGACCTAGATTTAGTTTTAGGCTGCCTTGGGACGTCCTCCCACCTCCTTGGCCGCCACCCCTTGCTCCTATATAAGTAGATCCATCTAGTAGCTTTTCCTTGGGATTTGTTTAGTTAAAAGTTAGCCATTGCAACTTCGTGTACTTCGTTTGTGTCCAACGACCAGACCAAGACCGCTTACGGATCCCCACCATTATCAATACCTCATATATATTTGCAATATTCAGATTGCTTTATCATATTCTTGCTCGTTCTTCGATTGCTTGCAGGAATAGACCTTCATGGTCAGGCTGACCGTGCTTCCGGCATCGTCAGTAACCTCAGGAGATTGGTTTAGCGATTGCTAAGGCGCAACGTCGTGCATGTTTGTAGTCGGATCGTCAAAGTCGTCTCCACCAAATCGATAGTTATCATCTCATCGAAAGATCGGGACACCCCGCTTCTATCAAGTCTTCTCTTGGGCCAAAAGTGACGTGAGAGAACTTTTTAGACAGCAAATAAACATCTCTTTCTTCCTTATCTTCATATGTGGATTGTACAAATGTCCCATACACCTGCAATTAGACAAAACACAAAAGTGTGTGAAGTATTTTTGTTCTGGATAACATAAATAGATTATTGAATAGTTTGCACTAGAAATCACCTGACAAATATGCATATATGCAATATTTTTGGTCATATCCAAGGTAGTCATGTCCTCATCACTGTAGCACCCACATCCTCATGCATCCCTGCAATTCTCGTGACGTTAGCGGTCGCGGGCAGTGGAGCCCTTGAGGTGGACGGGTGATTTGCAGCTCTGGGCTTCTTCTTAGGTGCTATGGTCGATGATGCGTTGGTCATGAAAATGGTGATGAAGATGATGCACTAACGACGCTCTCATGTTCGCGCAAGTGATGCCCCTACCTGGTGTGCGAAAGTTGTCGGTGGGGAACCACTGCCACCTATGGGGCAATGAGCCCCTTTTGGTTTGGGGGGGGGTGGACATGTTGCACAAAGGACAGAGAAGCATAGCGCAGTGCGGCAGGGATCACACACGCAGTTTTACCCAAGTTTGAGCCGCCGTGAGGCATAAAACCCTACTCCTACTTTGGTGGATTGATGGTGGAAAAGGTGGTGGTGGATGTAGCACACTTTCCCGGCAGGGTTCCCTCGGAGCTGAAGTGGCTACATGCATATGGATGTTCGAGAGGGTCGAGCTTGCCAACCTCGCGAACCCTTTCTACGGTTGCCATGGGCCTCCTTTTATAGGCTAACGGGTCACTACAGTGGCAAATCAGTCTTTGCATGCTGATTAGATAGCAAAACATGCTATCATACCTAACTCTGCAGGCTGACAGGGTGCATTAAATGCGCCATCGAGTGTCACATCACAGTGTGCCCGGCAACCCTTGCTGGGCTGTTTTGCCAGCTTCGCGCCTGCTTGCTTGACACGTCTCAGAACGGGTGTTATGTGGAGGTGTTCACTGTAGGAAGTGGCTGCCATGTGGCGAAAAGCAGCCACATAGTCACCTTGGGGCTTGACACCGCACTGATCTATGACTTGCGTCGCACGTGAGGTGGAGCGGTGGAGTGGCTTGACTCCGTGAGCCCCGGCAGGGCCTGCTGGGACGATCTGGAAGTACGCTTCCGGGGAAAACCAACCTTGCCGGGCTTGCCTGCCCGGTAAGGGAGGTTCTTTCCCTAGCAATATCTTGCCTCTCTGGATCATCTTGATCTTCTTTATCTGCACTTGGACCCTTTGAAGAGTTGGTCCTTCTTGCTTGGTTTGATCTCGGTGTTATAATCCTTATCCTCAGGCCTGTGCACGGTCTGGGCAACGGACCCAGGGTTTGTTACACTGACATTCCGACATTGCAAACATTTCGTATCATTTTAGATAGTTTTATTACATCATCGTTTGTGATTAATGCATCACACACAGTTTTGTTGAAGGGTGTCTGATTGTAATGTTGCGTTGGCAGCATCCTGCAGTAGTGCATGTTCCAATGACAGGAGACTAAATATTAAAAGTTACAATTTTCTAGAAGAAAAAGAGGATAAAATAAAACTTTCATCTGCTTGCCCGGTTGAAACAATCATGAACTAGGGTATAAAGTTATTAATTGTCCACAGTAAAATTGATTGACAATGTGTGGAGGCCCACGTGATCATTATCATGGTGGAGATGAGCTATTAGTTACCATGGTCGTATTATCCACACTCATTCCTATAAACCATGATGAAATCATACTTCTTTCATATCCGTATGTCACACACATCAAGTTGACCCTGTTCTTTACATGCTACGGTAGTTGCTCAGGGACGAGCAAGACTTAAGCTTGGGGGAGTTGATGACTCCAATTTATGTAATGATTTTGATAGTTATGTTGTGCCTACACAGTGGCTTTATGGAATTTTACGATGTTCATGCACCTCTTTCTGTTGATATTCCTCGGGTAACAATTTGTGGACCAAATGATACTTTATTGTAGAGATCCCAGGAGATGATAGTGGAATCATGTATTTAATGTGATAATCATCTACCATAAAAGAATGGAGCAAAGGGGTCAAAGGAGAAGCCGTTGCGATGCCTCTAGAGCAGAAGATGTCGCACCATACGAGCGCGACCACTCATATGGGTGGTCGTATGAAGTGCGAGCGCCGCCACCTCTTCCACTACTTTCACCTTGTAAAATCAGACGGGAGATCAAACAGAGACACGAGAAACTCGTCCAGAAGGCATAACCCTAGCCTCCAGAGATCATCCACAACAAGATTGACAAGGAGGCAGTCGCCATCTTCACCACCAAGCACGCATGGGCTATGACATCATCTCCACTATCATCATCATCATCATCCAAAATCATTATCATTGTAACATCAAGAACCCTAGTGGAACATTTTGTGTGTTTACATTTGCGATTCATTCATGTTGACCACCAATGTCATCGTGATGATTGTTGTCTCCATGTGTGAGTAGAACCCTAGTTCCTGGGGATATGGATGAACTTGGTATGTATAAGATCTGAATCGTCATATTGGATATGAGGTCCTCTGTTGAATTCTTAGTCCAATAACTCGGAGAATGTTGTGAAGGGGCCCCACTCAGCATTACCACCAAATGGCCACGAAGTATATCACTGTCATTGGAAAGCGTAGGATGTGAAGCTAATTCGAGGGGACAGTAAAAGCCTTTACTCCTAGGTTTTGCAATTGATAGGGGAGTTACGGAGAACCCTTAGAGAGGTCGCGTCCATAGGATAACCCTGGATTATCACAGTAGTAACCTGCAGGTGAAGACTATGGTAGTGGTGTGCGTGGCACGATGTCTACCTGGAGTAGAACATGTTCTGTACCCACCTCTGCCAGCATAATTGTCAAGAGTGGCTCAAGTATCCATACCATACTATTCCTATGTGATAGGTGGGAACCCGATCAATGAGTTCACGCCCGAGGGTGGCCCTATCTTCACGTTGTAGGATCAAATCAGAAGGGATAACTAGCTGCAAGCAGCCAGGATAACTAGCTTTATACCTGCCAAGGTTGGATGCAACCCGTACATTGGGGATGGCTGACCGAACCTACAAGAACTCCAACCCGTTATCCGAACAATCACAGAACCACAAACCGGGACTAATCCACACAAAACGGCCGGAACCGTAGAGCACAAACTAGGGGGAACCAGAGGCTCCTTCTCGCGAATCCAAATGAACTCACAAGAGCAAAGGTAGCAAGATCTCTCTAGCAGTCTTGCTGCATAAGCTTGTAGCTGAATGGTTTGACAAAAGGTGTTCTAAAGGATGGGGGAGATGGGGTTTTATAGCAGGGACAACCCCCCTTAGCTAGGTGTGAAAATGGTTTCAAAAGTAAGCAGGTTTGCATGGCTTCCTTGGCTTAATAATCAGTCAACTTTTGAAGTTGTTGGAGAGCTCCTCGAAAATTTGCGAAGTCTTGACAGCCTGGATACCTTCCACAAGAATGACTAGTACTTTTGACTCACAACTCCAAATGATGTGAGGTTTTTTGCATTGGAAAGATAATTAGATATAGCTTCTGTTAATGTACCCCTATGGCCCCGTCTCTCCATCACATGGGTGTGGCATACCAAAACATCAGAGGTAAAAACTGACAGCATCAGCTTCACTTGAGACTTGTTTTCTCCAAACTTGTTCCTCCAAAGCGGTTGCTTCAAGAGCTCATTGGTTGTTGGATTGCTTCCATGTTATACATAAGTTCAACCAACAATAATGGAGATGAAAGAATAGTTGTGTCATCAAGGTTACAACGTAAAGTTAAGTTAGCGTTCACCTGGTCACTTATTTGTTTGGCGCGACTTCTTGTGATTGGACCTATAATTGTTGGAGACTTGTCAATGGTTGTGGTGTCCTCATCACTATGCATAGGTTGCATTACAAATATACTAATGGGGATTACGGACTCCCTAAGAATGCCTTACTCCTTTGCTAGTTCACCAGTTAATCAAGCCCCTATTTTCTTATTACTTTTTGTGTCAATTACTTTCAAGTTTGCTCTGCACCACAACAACAATTTACTTTCTCCCTCACATTGTTTGGAGTCTACAATTACGTGCAGGCACAAAGCCATAATTCATTACAAGAGGAAAAGTCTGATACCTGTGATCCCTATGGGATCGATACTCTTACTTTGAAAATGCTACAACTAAAACCTTTGCACTTGCAGGCCATCACTCCTTTAGGACCTATGGGTCTATAGTAGTAGCTCTCTCTCTCTCTCCCCTCTCTCTCTCTCTCTCTCTCTCTATCTCGGATATTCAATACAATGTTCTCATTCTTGATAGAGATCAATTCAATGTAATCGGTGGTGTGTTTGTTGGGACATGATGGATTGTCACTTTATGATTAGATTGTTTATTTAATCAAATTGAATCTATTTGGGCATTATTGCTTCATAATTAAATAGCTTTGTATTGCTCTCCAGTCTATCTATTTTTTGGCCAAGTTCGATTGATTTTTCTTCAATGGAAGTGGTGCTTTGTAGTGGGTTTAATCTTGCGGTGCTCTAACCGAATGGCTATAAGGGCCAAGACACACATTATATTGTTGCCACTAAGGATAAAACGATGGGGTTTTGTCGTTGACTTATTCCTGTCTTTATAATGTCATCTTTCATATTGTGATACTTTGTTTCTCGCAAACTTAATACCTTGAGATGCATGCTGGATAAAGGTTTTAGCGTGGAGTATTAGTAGTAGATGCAGTTGGATTAACGGTCTACTTATCACGGACGTAGTGCCTATATGAGGTTATGACATAAATGATCATACTCATAAATATTGCAATCTTTTCAATTGCCCGACTATAATTTGTTTACCATTCCATTCGCCCATTTTTGAGAGAGACATGCCACTAGTGAATCTATGCCCCCCGGGTCTATTCCCCATTAATATTTTTTTCTACAAAAATTGCACTTACTATTTTTCCGTTTCACTTCACTATTATCTATCTAATATTTTCTTTTAACTTTGTAACTAGCAAGAGAAGGGCTTGACAACCCTTTTGTTGCGTTAGGTGCAAGTATTTTATTATGCTTGTGTGTAGGTGCTAGTTATCTTCTTAGCTCAGAAGCTCCTACTAGTTCGATAAACCTTAGTTCTTAACTAAGAGAAAACTTTGCTACTATTTACCTCACCCTTCCTCTTTGGAGAAACCCGACAACTCATGTGGGAGTAGCAGTGCTCGCACACTTTTCACTAGTATGCCTAAAGAAGGAGAGCCCACGTACAACGACACGGGTAGGGAGACGTTTGACATGATCCACGACAGAGGCAGTAGATGAGGTTTGTACAAGGACGGGAAGGTGGATGAATCAGAGCCCACCCAGGCCAGCTCATACGCCCTGCCGGGGTTGTAGCCAGGATACACTCAGTCCAGCATGTACACCAGTCGGGCACGCAGCCATGCTACACCCAATCTGGGATGTACACCTAGCTAGGCACAAACACACGGCAACATGATTGGGTCGGCAGAAAACAGGAGAAATCTTCAATATGTGGGAGGACGAGTTGTTGTGTGATGCATGGTTGACCACTAGCCTCAATCCCTGGCATGGAGCCAAAGGGCACAACATTTTGATGTCGAAGAGGTATAACATATTACGATGACCGAGAAGAAGCTCAAGCTCAAAGAGAAGATATCCATGCTCGAAGAGAAGAAGGTTGAGATCCCAGCCGCTTCAGAGGACGAGAAGATGCTGACCTTGAAGATGGAGGATTTAAATGACGACCCAAGGATGATCGTGCAAGCCGTCCATTTCAAGATGTTGAAGCGACCAAAGAATGGTCAGAGGAGGAAAAGATGGCAGCCGAGATCACTACTAAAAAAAGACACATCCGTGACATTTTGGGCCGAACGAAAAAAATTTATGTCATGCTTATGACACGTCTATGATGATAACTCTGACAAAAGCCGGTATCATCATAGAGGTGGTGGGCTCCTACTTCTATGACAAAAAATCATGACAGAAAATGGGATTTTCGTCTTGGGCGGGTCGACGCAGCTGCATGACATTCTTTGGGCCATCCATGATGAAAAAAACCATGGTAGAAGCGAGGGCGAGGAAAATATCGGGGAGTTCCCGGTTACGGTGGGTGGTCGGGGCCGAGCGATGCACGAAGGGATTGCGCGTTTCTCTCGTACACGTGCGTGCGTGGGTGCGAGGCATTGGGCTCTAACTGAACCCGAGCGAGGTGTTCTCCTACTAAGCCCGAGTGATTGCACTGGCTACGTGTTACTAAACCCGAGCGATCAGTCGATCACTGGCTGTTAACTGAACCCGATCGAGCAATTCCTTCGCTAGTGCTGCTAACTGAAGCCAGTCGAACCAGCTGCCTCTTGATGAACAATGAGCGTTGTTGGGGGTTGGATGAACAGTTCCCAGTGGGGGTTGGATGAACAGGACCCCGCGGTAGTAGAGGTCGTTGCCGCTGGATGAACAGGACCCCGATCGAGCCGGTTGGGGGTGGATGAATAGGACCCCGTGGAGGGCTGGTTTAACAATAGCCGGTGCAGGGCTAGATGAATAGTAGCCCATGGAGGGTGGTTGAACAATAGCCGGTGGAGGCTGGATGAACAGGAGCTCGTGGATGAACAATAGCTGGTGGAGGCAGGAGGGAGACGCCGTAAATGAACAGTCGGAGGTGGAGGCTAGAGGAGGTCGACGGTGGATGAACAGTAGCCCGTGGAGTCCCGTTTTGCGGTACGCCACACCCCTCCCGATCAAAAGGACCCCCATTTCGGCCGAAGAAGGTCGAAGAGAAGCCCGTGGAGTCCCATTTTGCGGTACGCCACAACCCTCCCGATCAACAGGTCCCCCTTTCGACTGTAGGAGGTCGACGAGAAGTCTGTTTCCTCTGTTTTGCAGTACGCCACACCCCTCCCGGTGAACAGGATCGAGTTTCACTCGTGGGTGGTCGAACAAAAGGTCGTTTCCTCCGTTCTGCAGTATGTCAGGCCTAGTTTCGGCTGTTCCGTCCAAGCCGGTGGCTCCCGATGAACATGACGCATTCCGTTGCCTCCCAATGAACACGACGATCCAGTTTCTCCATTCCGACCCAGCCGGTTGGCTGCCGATGAACAGGACACCGTCGCTGCTCTCTGTTGCCTCTCCATGTACATGAGCCCTGGCCATACGTATGCGCGAGTAGGCGTTTGAGACCCCGCCCATATATATGTGGCTGTATTTACTTTCTTGCACCCTGGTTGTATGTACGTGTACACGATTTAGACGGGACTGTGTGACATGCTACGTCTGCGCCTCTACTACGACATGTGCCCTTCCTTACTTGGCCACGGTTCATCGCTACAGCCTGCAGACAGACCGATCGACCCGTATGTACATACACGTTCGCGACCATACAGACAACCCTATGTACGGTTCGACTGGGTGGGTTCCAGCTGTCAGGGAGGTAAGGTGGCACTTCCTTGCATGTGAATATATAGCTGGTGGGTCCCAGCTATCAGGGGAGAATCATATTTTTTGCCCGTAATATGGACGCACTTCCTTCTGTGCGAAGATGTAGCTGGTGGGTCCCAGCAATCAGGGGAAATGTTTTTTTTACGAAATAACATGGCCCGTACGATGGATCCCTGCTGTCAGGTGTAGGAATCATTATTTTGCTAGTAATAAGGAGGCACTTACTTGTTGTGGCCGTGGACCCAGCTGTCAACCTCTCCACGTATAGTACTCTTCCGATGGAAGTCATTCCTTGACCACGTTGACCACGCCGTGCCGAGAGCACCAAGGCGGTGGACGATGGTGAGGCCTAGGAAGGGGACGACGCAGAGTCGGGGAAGACGCGACAGTGGATGCCCACACGGAGAGGAGTATGAGGGTTGACTAGTTCGGCTGCGGTGTGAGGCTGCTGTCGCCATGGAATAACAGGGGTTGTGGGTGAGTAGAGGGATGGCATGGCCAGAGGTTGGAGTAGAGTGGGGCGGTGAGGCCTACGTGGCAGCAGAGTCGGCCACGGGAGGTAGGAGCAGGTGGCACGACCGGTGATGGTTTGGGCGGCTAGAGTAAGAAGACCAGAGGTTGAAGAAGCACTATGGCCGTTGGATGGACATCGTACGGTCACTGGAGCTAGAATCGTCCATATTGACTTAGTTGACAAAGCCCTCCGTCCGCGTCAAATTAGTAGGCCCACAAGTCAGCCTCCCACCATGGTGGGGCCTAGCTAGCAGGGGGAGTATTCATTTTTTTGTTGACCACGCCACGTCGAGCGCATCCAAGGTGGTGGACAACGGCGAGGCCCTGGACAGCAATGAGCCGGAGATGGGAAGACGCGGGAGTGTACGAGGGTTAACTGGTTCTGGTGCGGCGTGGTTTGGCAGTCGGTGAATAAGAACAGGAGGTGTGGAGCGGTGGAGGGATGGCCTGGCCGGTGGTGGGGTAGCGCTTCACAGCGAAGCGTGCTAAGCAGAGCTGCTAGCAGGAGGAGGCGGGAGGAGGTGGTCTCGGTGGCGCCAGAGGAAGAAGACAAGAGATTGAAGATGGATGCCGATCGTTGGATGTAAATCCAACGGCTATCAATGTCAGAATCATTTGTTGACTAAGTTGACAACGACTTGAGTTGGCTTCTACCTATTGGCCCACATTTCAGCCTCCAAAAATGTGGCACATATTCAACCCATTTTTTCAGAATTTACAATCCATTTGATCTTTTTTTAGAATTACAATCCGTTTGCTAGGCTGGGTGAATAAATAATGTAGCGTCCATGCGGCCCATTTTATAAAAACTACAGCCCATTTTCACTTTCTTGAAATACATGAATTTGCTGGGCTGGCTGAACAAATAATGTAGCGTCCATGCGGCCCATTTATTTTTTTCCTAAAAAATTACAGCCCATTTGCACTTTCCCGAAATACACGATTTTGTTGGGCTGGTTCTAATTAATATGTTGGGTTGGGCGCAACAATGTTATCAAAAAATAAACTAGGGTTGAGCATTTTGTGTTAATATATTTAAATAATAAGTGCTTTATTATTACATTGGTCCTTAAATCTTACCAAGCTTTTGTACACAATCGCCAGGATTTTCGTTGTCTTAATGTAAAAAAATCTAGGATTTTATTGTTAAAAAATTATTTTTATAAGTTAATAAGACGTGGGATATTGTTTTCTTATATATGTTAGTATTTGTCAAATATGTGATGTCAATAACAATAATATATAATAACATATAAAATAATATAAATATATATAATATAGTTAGAATGGAAACATAAGTTGGACCTGGTGTTCCTATTCTTATATAGAAAAATAGAACAGACCTTTGTGTTTTCTTCAAAAAAAATACATAAGTTGGGTTGCGAATGTTTCAGGAAAAATAATACACAGGATGGGAGGTTCATAAGCCGGTCGATACATGACGGCCCTCAAGAAAATACAAACCGACATGTCGTGGGTTGCGCATCTTAAAAAGAAAGCCTAGACGGGGCAACCCACAACCCAGCTGATACTTGCTGGCCCACTAATAATAAATGATACCTGCCAGCTCCACGGCTTCGTTGTAAATTTATCTCCTTTAATAACTATGTTGAAGCACCTCAAAAAAAATTTAACTATGTTGACAAACCTGTGGGCCTCAATGTCAGTATAGAATTAGGAGGAAGTATTTTTTCAATGAGGCACTTGCTTGCGTACGGCCATAGTCCTGGTGGGTCTCGACTGTCTGCCTCTCCACGTACAGTCCTCTCCAGATTCCTCTCGTTTGTTCAGCATGTTCACAACGGTAGACAGTGGCACCGCGGCAAGCGCACAAAAGCGGAGGACGAGAACGAACCACCAGAGTCGGGGAAGGCATGCTACAGTAATGGTAGATGTTGTGCCTTATTTCTACTGAAACAACTGAACTATCCCAGTGGCCAAGTGAAACTACCCGACCGATGTTCCGCCCGGGTTCGATTCCACCTGATGCAGGGAAAATATCTCCAAATTTTTTGCCTCTACCATTCTTGACATGTGGGTCCCCATTGTAATCTACGCACACCACGTCCAACACTTGCCAAAACTTCGTCCCTCGTTTACTCTATTTTTCGCACACTCGACATTGTGTGGGCATTTTGAAAATAGCATATCTTTCTGACTATGCATCATATGAAGATGTGCTATGCATGAATATTGATTAGCATGATGTTAACTAGCTGGTAGTTCCATTTTCGACCATGAATAAAATTTCCAACATGATGTTATCCCTGTTTGAAGAGTGCGTGTTAATATAAATGCTCTACCTCTGAAACTTGCAAATTCTTATTTGAAATTGAAACTTGCAGTTTCTTCTATAAAAATCACATTGTCTGCACTTTTATATGAAACTACATTTTTAAGTGCTAAAAATAGATCTCTAGAATTCATAAAATACTTCATATGCTCAATACTACAAATCTGAAATTCAAAAGACATTCATATCTGAAAGTACTCTCAAAATACACAACACAAAACACAATTCACAACCTGGAAACACTGACAACCCTAAGCTCCTCCTGACAATTCACAACCTGCCCGACTATTGGATTGGGGGGCAGTCCCCTCCTATTCCTCGGCGGCAGATAGCTGCCCCATGTGACAATGTGAACGGAGAGGGAGAGATGGCGGGGAAGCGTCGTTGGGCCAACTGCTTTTTTCCTCTTGTAGTCGGGTTCGGTCGACGAAGACTCCACCGGCTCGCTCTGGCACGGCACCCTCACAAACGGCACCCTGTAGATGCTCAATCCTTCAATCTCTAGTGGATGCTCCATCTTGGATCGATACTCCCACCACCGCTGCCTCATGATTGGATTCGGTGAATCTGTTTGTTCCATGGTCCAGAGGAGCAGCTCTATGTACTCCCCCGCGACTCCCTTCTGGAGTATCGCCGCCTTTTCGCTCTATTGCAGATATTTGGCCATGGATGTCATCGTCACCGCTAGTTGGTCCTTGTTGTCAAACCAAGACTGTATCCCCAACATCCTAGCTAGCTTCACAGGATCGCCATCTACGATCCTTACGTATCGGTTGTACTCCTCCATCGATCTACTTCTCCACAACACCTTCACTCGCCGGCGGTAGTTTTTGAATGGAAGAGGAGAGGAGCGGCGCTAGTTTTGGATTAGAAAGGGAGAGGAGTGGCGCTAGTTTTGGATTAGAACGGGAGAGGAGCGGCGCTGGTTTTGGATTGGAACAGGAGAGGAGGGGCGGTGGTTTTGAAATGGAAGAGGAGAGGAGCGATGCTAGATTTATATTGGAATAGGAGAGGAGCGGCGGTGGTTTAAGAGGAGAGGAGCGGTGCTGGTTTTGGAAGTATTTTTTATTTTGCATATTTTGGGTCAAAGTTTGACCACGTACTGTATTTGAATAAAATGTGAATGCATGTCACCAAAAATTGTATCGTTTGGTTCGTATCTGAATGTACTTTCAAATTATATTATTTTTGCAACGTATAACATAGTGTACAAATAAAGAAAAATTGATTGGTGCTTCTTTCAGAAAAGAGTACTCCTTACAAAAGTGCCAATATAAGCTACTAGTATTTGGTTAGAGGATTTGCTGCTAAGAAAGATCCGTCCACAGAGAGCGCCACACATCCCACTTGTGGTGGTGGATGCCAAAGCTTACATGGAGCATGGTTGGTGTCGGTAATTTTTACTTGGCACACCTCGCACTCTGCATATATGTCGGTTCCATCCGTACATTTGTGCAGTTGCACAAAAATGCAGCTGAATAACCCTGTTTGCACAGATAATGAAACATGTGATTACATTATAGTGGCACTAGTTGATGAAACATACACTAATAAATAGAAGAAAATATTGCGATAGTATCATAGTATGCCATGCTGCGAGGGCGAGATGGGCCTTGCGACACCTCATACGGTAGGCCTCATACTGGAAATCGACCCAATTCTCCCCGATACACCTTCTGCCAGTGATGAACATCAGTATACAGTGGTAGTACAAGGAGGGGCCTTGAGACATTCTAATCTCTATTTTTGTGCAGATCAACTAAAATTAAGCACCCTAGTTTGCAGAAACACTTAAACATTAACAATGGGACTACTTGATGAAACATATACTAACAACGAGAGGCACTTTCCTTATCTACATTGGAAATGAAATGATAGAGAGGACACTCCCTCTATTTTAACTGTATTAGTACTTCATTTTATCAGTGGCACTAGGGTCGAGCTGGTGGCAAGTGAGGTGTATCGTGTGTCACAAGGATGGAGGGTGAGGGTTCTTAGACTGGAATGCTGAAGCTGGCTCATTCATTCCCTATCTTCCCCCTGATGTTTCTATGGTAGCATTTGGGTTGTAATCCAAACTTGGTCGAGCTAGTGATGCGCCCCCCTACCTGCCTAGCTTATGTGGCAAACTCGTCTCCTGCTAGTACTCAGTCCATTCTAGTATTAGTTGCGTAACTGCCCGTTTACACTAAGATGTTGTCAGATAATGGTTCTCTATGGTTGGGTTTCTTTAATGAAATCGGAGGAAACCCCCTCTTTCAATATATATAAAAAATCAGTGGCACGAGCGGAGCCAAAACATTGCCTCAAATTAATGGTGTCACTAGATTAAGGTGCAAAATAATAACATTACTGCTTTAACATTGCAGTGCCAAAATAGTAGCACAAGAGCAGACTCAACATGCAGGATCTTTGGCAAATGGTCGGACCAAAAAGGAACATACCTCATGATGGGAACCATATCTGCAGTCAACACCATCATAGAAGAGATGACACCATCCACCAACATGGATGATTCAATTCATGAGACCTTTTTGTGCAGTTCACCTAAAATGAAGCAATGCCCCATGAGCTAGCAGCTTCTTCTTCATTAGTTTCAATAAAATTGAGCAACATCAAGGTTGGTTGTGAAGCTCGTGGAATGTTCAACTATAATTTGGATATCATTTGTGTAGTTAAACTAAGATCAAGCATGAAATGTATATCTCTGTTTGCACAAAAAGGTGGAAAGGAGGGTGCAAGTGATGATACATACATCAAATGAAAAGAAGCATGTTCCTTATCTGAATGGCGATCCTACAAGGGCAGTAGCAATTTCTAAAGCAGCAGCATTGCTAGATATTAGTGTGGGCATTAGGATTAACTATGACAACTGTTAATATGACATTACTTTAATGGTGCCATTGCTTCATTTTACCAGCAACATTACATTAACAGCTGCTGAAGAGTTGGTATTTGGGCACGAGAGAGTAGGAGGACCAGGACAGTTGCATTTCTAACGAAAAGAAGCAACTTATCTTAATGGAAATTTAGAAGGACATGAAAACAGTACCATTGATTCATATTACTGGAGGCATTACATTGAAAATAACATTGGTTTAACGTGTCCTTACTTTTAAAAGGGCGACTGCTACATTTTACCAGTGGCATTACATAAGAGGGGCTTGGGCCAACAAACATCAGAACATGATATCTAGGTTGGTCCCATTTTTGTTCAGTATAGCCACCTTATATCGTGTGAGGCTAGCAAATCTAGTGTTGGACATACTTTGTTGACTTGTCCCCCAGTCCCCACTTTCTTTCCTTTTCAACCAATAGATCGGTTTATATTGATTTTGTACTGCGTTTCCCTTTATTTCCCTATTAGACCAACAGACCAGTTGGATAGCCAGTGTCTGACCAACAGGCCAGTTGGATAGCCAGCCCTAGATTCGGGTAACAAATCTTCCCCCACCCCCTTTCTTCCCTGTTTGAACCAAGTAGTACTAGATTCGACGGCATGAACTAGTTTTACCTCTTAATAGTAAATTTTTAGGTGGCTTTCAAACAGCGGATCGATCCTATCTACGAGGGGGCCTGAGAAATAGTAAAAGATACAAATGCAGCGACGTCAGGAGCTATGGAAGTAGAGCAAGGCCGGTTTCGAAGGAAGTTATACCTGAGGGTCATCGGGGTGTCGCTGGGTGGGCGGCGGGAGGCCGGATCTGCCCACACTACGGCAGCAAGGAAGAAGGGGTCGGAGGCCCTCCCTAGTCGGTGCTGCGTGGGAGAGAACGACAAGGCACGCTGGTCGGGACACGCCGGCAGTGGGCAAGAGCCGTCAACGAGGACGACCGCGTGAACATTGCACCTTGTCGTGTGAGCAGAGAGAGTGTGGCCACCTTGTCGTGTTTAGATCTAAAGAGGACGAGACGGTGTGAAGAGAGCAACACTAGCAAGCAAGCGCAAAGGCTCCTGCCTTATAGTGATCACGTATTTGGAGTCCCTCCCACCGTTTTCTAGCCTTCTTTTGCTTGATTTCGTCCTAAATTTCAAAAATCCCCACCAAAAATAGCCCCAATTTTTTTTGTGATTTGTTGGTTTGATGATGTTTTGTTGATTTTGATCCATGGATTTGCTTGGTTTCGAGTGGATCTAGCATTTCCTCAAGTTTCCCCATCTTTCATCCATGAAATCTCCTCAATTCTGACCCCCAAATCCCAAAATTCCACCCAAAATCGTGTCCCGGATCTGAAATTTTGCGTTGACCCCGACCCACCGGACGACCGTCATTTTACGGACGTCCGGACCCCCACGAAGCACCGGACGTCCAACCTTTCCCGGACGACCGGAACCCCAAACCTGAGCTGAATTTACGGATTTCCGACCTTCCCGGACGTCCGGTGACCGGACATCCGTCCATTTACGAACGTCTGTAACCTGTAGTTTCAGACTTTGGCTGATTTTTGTTTTGTTCGTAACTAATTCGTTCGAACTCCGATTTGGACGTTCTTTAGCTCGTTTTGAAGCTCTTGACATCCCCCTTCCCACAAAAATACCCCCAACACCATTTTACACCATCAAATTTTCAAAAATTTGGCAAGTTTGCCTAGGCCTTCCACCATATCATCCGCATAGCCACCACCGACTTCCGCAACCTAACCCATTTTGTTCCATATAGCATTAGTGGTTGCTTGAGTAGTGATTCGAGTCTCCTAAGGTGTTTTGGCTACTTAGGGACAATTTCTTCTTCATCAACCACCACCACCACTTCCGCATTGCCTAGTGCAAAACCACCACCGCTTTCCGCTACCACCATTTGACTTTTGCCATCGGAGATTTTGAGTTTGCGGTTTTTACATTTCCTAGGGTGTTTCGGCTATCTAGGAACGGGTCGACATCGGCAACACTGCCTCTCATCATCGCCAAGGACGGTAACCATTGTATATTCCCTTGCAATTGCATTGTTAACCCCTAGCTCATTTTGCGTTACTTGCCTATCAAGATTAGCCATTTGAGTATTGCCGGCAACATTACTTGTGCACATTAGTGATCATACTTCCCATAGCATACATACCATACCATCGTGGTGCATATATTGGTATCATATCTAGTGTCGCAAGTTTGGTCCCGCATATACACAATTGCTATCTTGGTTTCTGCATTGTGCAAAAGTGGCCATACAAAAAAGAAGAAGAGAATAAGCTTTTAAGAAAAAAAGAGAGCAAAGAGCTTGTAAGAAATAGCCATAGCATCAAAATAAATCATATGGTATCATACTTGATCATTTTGGATCATTGTGTGAGAAACACCGGGAACCATACATACATAGCATACTTGGGATAGAAAGTTTATCCATTTTGCATCTTATAGGTTGTGCACAAGTGTCGTATCCGCCTATTGAGCAATCGTGCTAGCGTCTCTCTTGAGTTGTGCAACACGAGCGTTTTCCGTGATTCCACATTTTGTGCTCATTCCTTGGTTGCACGACCCAATTTATCTATCCCTTTCTGTGTTTCTGTGTGCCACATATTGCTATTGGTCTACTTGTTTCGCTTGCGAATTTATGAATCTCTTTCAACATTATTGACTCTTGCTAACATTTTTCATGAAATTTTTGTGCCACTATCCTCACCAAGCTCTACCATAAGCTTTACTTGATAGGTGTGAGTGAACAAGTCCGGTACCAATTCCACTATTCTTTCATCTCACATTGAGTGAAACGGGATACATCCTCAACTTTGGGAAAAGGTAACTTGGTATTGTTTATCTCATTTCCTACTCACCTCTACTCGAGTCTTGTGATGGATAGGCAAGGCATTTCACCTTCGGTCTACAACAACAACGACGAGTTCGATGCCATGAACAAATCCAACGACGCCAAGATGAAAGCTCAAATGGAGGAGATCAAAGCCCTCATCAAGTCCTACAAGCGATCTTCCTCATCTTCGAGAAGACGCTCAAGAGCACATGCTTCCGAGCTACCATCTCCGGCAAGATCACATCGGCATCAACACCATCACCACCAAGAATGTGAAGGTCAAGAGCTCTACATCAACAACCGCTCAATGACTTCACCATCTCCCTTGGCATCTTTGCCAAGCAACTTCAAGGCATCTTCGCCTACGGACATACGGCATCTTTGCCAACAAGAACCTCAAGGCTACGCTCAAGAGAAGCTCCCCAACCTCAAGTCCGCGACTTCACCGAGCTACTACGACCTCGACATCGACCATGCGATTCCTTTCTATGGGACTCAAGAACCCGAGGAGTACCTCGAGTGGGAGCGTTTGATGGACGACTACCTCAAGCTACATCAAGTTCCTCCCGAAGATCAAGTGAAGTGCGCCACAAGAAACTTCCACGCCTACGCCTCGACATGGTGGCTTCACACACCTTCAGAGTACTACGACATGAGTTGGCGCAAGACGAAGAGAGCTTTGCGGCGAGAGTTTGTGCCTCCAACCTACACGGAACAACTTCGACGCCAATTGGAGAACACCATCCAAGGATCCAAGTCCATCGACAAGTACTTCAAGGAGATGAAGATTGCCTTGCGATGAGCCGGCATGGACGACCCCATTTCGATGAAGTTCCACTTCATGATGGGATTGAACAACGACATCTCCAAGACTATCTTCTTCGAGAACTACAAGTCCATCGGCGACTACTACATTGGTGCTCTCAAGGTGGAACAAGAACTCATGAAGGCCAAGGCTTCTCCACCCCAAGCACACTTCGCGGCGACCAAGCTCTACGACAAGCATGAGGCTAGTACCACCATGATGTCCAAGCCCGATGAGCTCCAAGACAATGCTCCCAAGTTTGACTTCACCGCCATCCCTCTTTGTGGCATTGATGGTGCCGAGTCTACTTCGACTCTTTTTCAAGATGGTGCGGCGATGAATATGACTACGGAGACCCTCAAGGACCAAGCTTTGGAGGTGAGCGATAAGGTGGCGAGCGAGGATGATGCTTCCATCTTTGGAGGCGAGAGTGATGATGTGCCATCTTCGGCCTTCATCAACGGCGACGGTGACGAGATGATCGAGCATGAGATTTTCCCTTCGGTCATGGAGGAGAGCGATGATGTGCCATCTTCGGCCTTCATCCACGGCGACAATGACGTGATGGTTGAGCATGGGATTTTCCCTTTGACCACGGCGACGTATGATGACTTGAGTGACTTTTGCCACCATATTGAGAGTGAGAATTACTTCACCACTAGCCCCATATAGACGAGTTGCCCCACTTTCCATGTGAGGAGAGCCACAACCTCCACCACTTGTGTGAGATGAGTGACTCCACCATATGTAACTTTGAGTGCATCTACTTTGAGGGAGTGAGTGAACCACCACATAGAGAGAGTGTGATAGTTGATAGGTCTCGTGAGGCCATTTGCAATTCTAACAACTTGACCTCTACCTCTATTGTGTATTCTCATTTGGTGCTAGGACCCATTTATGATGACGCGCCGATCCTCGACGACTTCATCCTCCCTTTGGACAAGACGATGGCCATGGTGGAATATGATGCACCCCCCACATGGTTCCATCAAGATGAAGATGACCACCATTTGGTCTTTCCCACCTCACCTACACCACTTGAGTGGAATGCAAAAGGTAACATAGGTGAAGGTGATGCTCTAGTCCCACTAGTGGACATTCTTGACATTGATTGCTTGCATGATGTTGATCCACCTAGTTCCATGCTTCATGCTAATATGATTTCCCCATGTGATGATTTGCCCATTTATGATGAGTATGATGATTCTCATGTGGAGTCTATTAGTAGTGATGCCATGTTACATAGGATTTCTTGTGACAATTCTTTAGGTCACATCATGTTTGATAATCCGCTTGACTTGTCATATGCTATGCATGAGATCCACCATATGTCTTATGTGCAATCTCTTCATAGTGACTATGCATATGCCATTAAAATAAACCCAATTTGCACTTACGGCATAGATGACAAGCCCATGGTTATTCGCATTTGTTTTTCTTGTGATGATATTATTATGCTCCCTTTGCATCATTTATCTCGTATGCCATGCCATCACCACCTAGCTTCGGATAAGCATTGTTTTGGATGGTGTCCATTTTCTCCATATGATATTTCCACTATTGCTCATGAGGAGGCCCTCATAGTTTCCTCGTACATTTTAGGAGATTTTGGTCCATCCCATTCATTGCATGATCCCCATACTTGTGTGCACCATATGCTCTCCCACGAATAAACATGCTATTGATGTTCCATATACTTGCATTCTCAATTTGTGCCCCCATCGTGTCATACACAATAACTAATATTTCATGATGGATGACATGTTCTTATACCATGCATCAAATTTCTTTGAGCATTTCTTATCTTGTGCTAACTCACACGTGCACATACACATCATGATGGATGATGTGTACATTTACCACGCGCAAAATTTCTTTGGTTTGTGTCTCTTTTGTGTAGGTACCCATGAATACTTGTCAACCTCGCAATCCCACGAGTTGACAAAATGAGCTCTAGAGAGCAACGATGATTTGGGATCCCATGGATTGTCTTTCCCACCGCTCTCTTCGCGCAAAGACTTCACGCATTTCTTCTACATGGCCCTCACTTGGCTATGGGTTATTGTTCATTACATATCGTATGCCCATCTTGCCATGTTCACTTTGCATGATATGCTCATTCCTATGCCTTTGGCATGCATTTGTGACCCATGCTTTGCATTACACATGATGATTGATTCTAGTACTTGTATGTGTATTTGCAAGCTTGGTGGAGATATTGCTTGTTCTTGCCATGTTCCTTTTGTGCACCATTCCTATGATGATACTTTCATCTTGCTTTGTGTTCGTGCTTGTGATATGTCTTGTGGATTGTCTATGCCTATTATTTGCTCACATGACATGATTGCCATGATTTACTCTAGTGTGTTGCATCTTTGCTCCACTAGTTTGCACGACTTGATTACTATGCTTGCTTATGTTGCATCACCATTTCATGCGGTTGATGACAACCATCTATATGCTTTGCACCATATTGCTTCTTGTCATATATCTCCATGTGTTGCCTCTCTCATGCTAGATGACTTGCCATGTATTGAGTGCAACATTGCTTATAGTCTTGCTCATGAGATTGCCCCCATAGCATTCTCGCATATGTTTGGAGATTTTGACACAATTCTTGTGAAGCATGCTTGTCTTACTTCTTCGCACCATATACCTAGTGCCATGAATATAGCCATTGTTGCATCATATTATTCATGCACTGGTGCTTCTAATGGTTTTGTGCAAAAGATGAGAACCATCATGATGGATGATGTGTTTGTCTACCATGCGCATACTTTCTTTGTTTTGTGCATGTGCATGTGTAGGATACTTGGACTTTGTGTCGACTTCCACTTCACATGAGTTGACCATTCGAGCTCTTGAGAGCGAGCCTCATACATTCTACCATGACTCGCTCCCACACCAAACTTTCTACAACTTCGGCATTGTGAAGAATGCACAAGGACACACTTTCAAGGTGACATCCTTCTTGAGCTTGGATATTGTGGATCATACTTCATGTGTTGCTTGCACCATTTGCATGCATGTTCGAGATATTGCTTTCAACCATGTTTGCCACATTTCCATGCTCCATGACATATATACCTTGTGTGTTGCATCCAATTCTTGGACTACTTGCTACTATCATATGGTTGGTTGCACCAATATCATTTCTTCACATATGCCATGTCCCTTTACTTGTCACATGATTCACTTGATTGCCTCACACATGATGAACAATTTCTCTTTCTATTGTGTTGAGTGCCACACTATATTCACTACACCCTATGCACATTATGCTTGGATTGTCTTGCACTTGACCCATGTGTTTAGACATCTCATCTTATTTGGTGTTGTGAATGATTCATATGCCTACCATCGACCATTTGTCGAGCGTTTTGTGCATGATTGCTATGATCTTGAGGTAGATGCTTATTCTCTTGTCACTCATATTTGCATCACTACCTCACGTTTACATGCTTGTTTCCATGATGACCTTGATTTTGCTCAATTCATATGCTTACATGCCATGTCACAATCCTTCGTCACACCCTATGCTATGCTTGATGACAACACTTGTTTGGTGAATCACCTCTTGAATGCTTGGTTTTGCACTAACGCTAACCACATTTTTTTCCAAGTGTTTGTTCTATTTGCTCCTTTTGAAGGAATCACAAGACGGTGCGACATTGGAGAGTGCCTATTTCGAGCTTCGAGATGATGAGTGCTTGGTGATCGACCGCTTCGACACGAAAACGCCATCTCTTTCCCATGGTGATTTGGTTTTCAATCCGAGGTCGGATCTTTTCCAAGGGAGAGGGGATGATGCGGAGCATCCTACGATCATCACCATGTCAAGAGTCCGTTTGGCAAGTGACACGTGCGACCTCTACTTCTCATACATAAAGGTGGATCTTCTCCTTTACACATGCTCACTTGACCCCTTCGAGGATGGTGTACTACTTGACACTTCTCCCGTGTGCATGCATAGGTATTGTTGGAGCTTCACGGATGTCAAGGAGGAGTGCAAGCGCCAAGGAATGACTACACCATCCATGAGGGAGGCATGGAAGCGAAGACGGAAGAAGAAGGTGTTGCGGAGTCTACAGCGACCGGACGACCGGAAGCCTCCAGACGTCCAACCCTCTACAGCGCCCGGACGACCGGCGTCCACCGGACGTCCGCTACCTGACGCATCCCAGACTCTAGCCAACAAGATCTATAGCGACCGGACGACCGACCAAGACCAGACGTCCGACACCTCCCAGGCCACGGACGACTGAGCACCTCCGGACGACCGGTGCCTCGGCGACAGAACAATATTTACGGAAGTCCGAAGACTTCCGGATGTCCGGACCGTCCCAAGCTTCCGGACATCCGACCCCCACCGAGCGTCCGACGCCTGTGTGCGCAGCCGCGGGCCTTTGGCCTTGTATCCCTCTCCCACTTACCCCTTCGTGGCTTAGACTATAAATAGACCACATCCACCTCCTTTCTAGGGTTAGCAAATATGATAGCTCATTCTTAGGTGAGCTTTGCTCCTACCTCTACTCTTGAGAGAGAGAGAGAGAGACTACCACTCCCATGGAGTTCAAGACCTCCATGTGAGAAGATCCAGCTGGATTCAAGCCCCCCTTCGTGGGAAGATCCTTCTAGGATTCAAGCCCTCATCTCCTTCATAGGATTTGGGATGAACTCTACCTTGTATCTTTCTCTTTGTTGTCCATGTACCTTGTGATCTTGTGTGTTTGATTGTCTAGTGGATGTGTGATTTGGACTTGTTCTTGAGTGTTTCCCCTTGTGATTTCTCCCCGTTCTTCCCCGTGTTCATCGCGTTCTTCGAGGGATCCCACTCCAATCGTGAAAGATCGGCCTACACCGGGTTAGCCCCGTATCATATAGCCTCTACGATCTCGTGGTAGATCAACTCCTGTAATACTCATATCATCAAGATCAATCAAGCAGGAAGTAGGGTATTACCTCCATAGAAAGGGCCCGAACCTGGGTAAACATTGTGTCCCCCGCCTCCTGTTACCATTAGCCTTAGACGTACAGTTCGGGACCCCCTACCCGAGATCCGACGGTTTTGACACCGACAACTGCCTTCTTACGAGTAGTACTCGACCTAGAGCTCTGCACACCGGCCATGGCAAGGATTGACGAACAAGAAAGACTTAATTATGAGGAGGAAGGTAGAGTAATTTTCGGCTAGGTAGTTCCCCTTTTTATAACCTAGTACTAGCACTGGTACTAAAACCTGCATAGTGGGAACACATTCAGGTTTGATACGTACTACTACCTGTGTCCTGGTTTATTGGTCCCCATTGTAATCTGTGCCAAAGTTTGACCATAAATTTAACTAACAAAACATTCATGCATGTCATAAAAAATTATATTATTAAAATTATGTTCAAATACAAATCCAGCGATATAATTTATTAACATGCACTAAC
Source organism: Triticum dicoccoides (assembly GCF_002162155.2). Lineage (NCBI taxonomy): Eukaryota > Viridiplantae > Streptophyta > Magnoliopsida > Poales > Poaceae > Triticum > Triticum dicoccoides. The sequence goes on along the minus strand of NC_041393.1, from coordinate 309,792,442 downwards.
ATTTCATCAGTTAAATCATTGGTAAAAAATTAGCACAAATTACAAAGAGAACTAATAAACTAGGACGGAGGTAGTACAGTAGGTGTGAGCAGGTTTGCACTTAATTATAGCATGGTAGTACTTTGGAATGTGATGGGAAAAAGCTAAAGATTAATTGTTGGTTTTGGTTTCGAGGCCTGAAATGGCTCCCAATGAGTTTAATGGAACATAAATTTCAAGTACTACTGCTCAAATGCGGTCGCACAAGTCAGTGATGTAACTAGTCATACATGTCAGACCAAGCCGATGCGTGTCTCTTCAGTGAGACGTGGGTCCGACCGATAGTCTGTTGGTGCGACCAACCGTAAGTATTACGCGATGGAGACTTCTAGTTGTGGCTTCGGGCGACTGTCACGACCAAGCATTCAAAAACTAGTGATAAATCAATTACCATATTTTTCAAAATGACCAAGTATTTTCACAGGAATACAATACATATAGATGGAGTGATTGTCAAGGTTGCAAATCGACATGGTGTTGCAAGTTCACTACAGCAGCAATCGAATAGGTCACTGCATCGCTGGCGGGGATGGAGGGTAGCTCACCTCGCCTATGATGCATGCCCAGCGACGCCACCGCAGCTGGTCCCGGGATTTGGCTTCTCCTACCGCCCATTGAACAGTTGCACCAGTTGTTCATGCCATTCCGCAGGCATGCGCGTTCTTTCCTCCGTAGTCGACTCCATGAATATGATCTCTGCCATTAGCCCCAGCTCTAAATCAATGCGCCACTGCCAGATGCTGACATCCCTCAGCATCTCTCCCCTAAGATCGACTTGCGCATCCGCCTTGTGCTTCGCCAGGCGCAGCTGCTTCGAACTTGTCTCCAATCAATGCGATGCTTCCTCGATCCAATTTGCCCTTGCTGCCCACTACCTGAAACGCAGCCCTGGCATGTCCTCCGGCGCCACCAATATGTGATTCCAAAGCAATGGATCCCCTCTGAAACACATGTGGTTTCGCTCAAAGGCGGCAGTGCTGCGGGCCGCAGCGAGAGGGCAGCCCGCGGGATGATCTAAGGGATTATCCATGGCGGGATCCGGTGGGCGAGGCGGGGAGATGAGCTTAGGCACTGGGAGAGCCGTACGAGGCTAAGATAAAGATAGTACTACTCTACTCCGTCCATATTTAAATACTTCCTCCGTTTCTTTTTAGTCCGCATATAAGATTTGGTCGAAGTCAAACTTTGTAATGTTTGACTAATTTTATAGAAAAAAATATTAACATCTCCAATACTAAAATTATATGTTATGAAAATTAATTTCATCATGCATCTAATATTATTGATTTCATAGTGTGGATGTTGATATCTTTTCCTAGTCAAATTATACAAAGTTTGACTTTGACCAAATCTTATATGCAAACTAAAAAGAAACGGAGGGAGTAGTACAAAGGCCATCAACAGTGACCCAGGAAAAAATTGATCATCCTGCCTGCGTCCTGGTTAATTGGCCCCCTTTTTATTTTGTGACAATTTTTGACCAAAAAATTAACTAACAAAATTCAAGCACTACAGCCAAAGTTTTTGTTTTTGCACTTCACAAACCAAACAAGCAATCTAATCATCCTAAAGGCGAATCTTGGCACATTATTTTTATATTACAAAGGATTTGTAGAAGGGGATAAATATTTTTGTTGAAAAGTTTCTGTAATGAAGGTTCACAAAGTTTCCATGGGCATGAACAAAGTTCAAGGCTAGCTCCCACTTTAATGTTGCTAGTCTTTCTCACTTTCACTTTTCTTTTTGAGAAGTTTTAGGTTCCCCTCTATATTTTTTGTTTTTATAAACTTTTAAAAGCACACAACAGAAAAAATGACTCTCTAAAACTTCTGGGTTGTCTCCCTGGCAGCGCTTTCTTTAAAGCCGTTAAGCTAGGCATATAATGCTCAAGTAATGGATCCACCCGGATCCCAATGTATATCAAAGCCAATTTTAATTAACAATGATTTTTTATTTAGCAGTGAGCACAAAGTAACATAAATCATTCACAAATGAAGTCTAACTCTCTCCCTATGCATCGGCATGTCATAAAAGAACAATTCAGGCACACGAAGTAAAGGCCAATGCATAGTATAACAGTTTCTTGCAATTTTATCGTATTGGAAACATAGAGAGGCAGAGATGCAGTTCCTCTCACAAAATAATTGCAAGTAGGAGCAGCAAGCACATCCATATTATATTTATCAAAATCATCATGTGCAAGTAGAACGCAACCCATCAATATAGTCCTTAATAAGCGCAAACTTCTCCGATATAGTGTAGTTGGGATAATTCAAAAAGATAATAGGACTATCATGCGTGGGTGCAATAGCAACAATTTCATTCTTAACATAAGGAACTATAGCAAGTTCATCTCCATAAGCATAATTCATAATGGCATCATGGCCACAAGCATAGCAAGCATCAAGTTCATCAAAAAGGGATATTTCAAATGAATCTAAGGGATCATAGCAATCATCCTTCGGTAAGCACAAAGGGAAATTAAATAATGTATGATTTGAAGAGTTACTCTCATTAGAAGGGCACGGGTAGCTCATCTGCTCTTCCTCCTTTTGTTCTTCGCTCTCCTCATCATCTTTTTCATCTAAAGAGCTCACATTCTCATCTTTTTCTTCTTCCATAGATTCCTGCAAAATATTAGTCTCTTCTTGGACAGCGGAGACTTCCTCAATAAAATACATCAATATCGGAATTATATTCATAATTATCATTTCAATATTTAAGTTAAGCATAATTTTTAGGTCTGTAAACATCATCATCATAATTTTCACACTTTTCAAACAAAGATTCAATTTCATAAGCACCCTTAAAAGCAACAAATTATTCTATTCGTTCCACATCACAGTAATCATATATACAATTAGCATAAGAAGCCAAGGTTTTATTATCATTAAATTTACATGAAAAGGGAAGGTGTGGAGTCTTCATCCTAGCACTACTGGCTATCGGATATCATCTAAAATGCACCAGATTTTGCCACATGTACAATCTAGAAGACTCCATGGTTGAACTTAAGCATAATGCACAAACCTCAAAACACAAGCACTTCTCCTTTGTTCTAGAATCTTTCGTATCATAATTGCCCAAATTTTTGTTCTACATGAATTGCCATTATTTGTTTTTGACTTTATGCTTTACAACGCACAATTCCATGAATCTTAAAATAGATTAGCTTTTTTATAAAAACTAATTGATTTTGACTAAGATGAACTATAAGAATTAAATGAACATCTACATCATGCATATATGACTCAAAGCTTACATGCTATAATGTCGTATTTATTTATAATTGGGTTGCCAAATCTCATGCGTGCAATGCATGCGTACCTTACTAGTCTAAATGGTGTTTGTGTGTGTGTGTGTTGTGCGTGTTAAACACATTGTACATAGTATGATACATGGTTGAGATTCCGAACATCTAGCTAGAGCATACATGTACTATGATTTGAATTCAGCATAAAATGGATACATATAATTGAATCTGAGATCGTATGTAAATGTAGTTCATATTTATATAGGAATTTACTACTCCTATATTCATGTCATGTGTGGTGAAGATAATATTTGGATGGTTGTATAACTAACCCGAGTACAATCCCATTCAAACCGGGAAAATGTACCCAAATTTAGTCCATATGCTAGACAACACGGATTGCTTTTTTATTGTTGAGGGAAGTGCAAATTGATTTGGTACTGTACATGTTATGTTTGTTGTCCCGATTTTTTTAGTTTTTTTGTTGTTGTATTTGAATGCATTCTGGTAATATAGTAAAATGGGACATGGCTCTCTCTAGTGATGAGGTGTGAATTGTCTTTTTTTGTACACGTTAAGCTTGTTCTCCCGAAATTTCTAGTCATGCCTTGTTATGCCAAAATTTCAAGCTAGCATCTCTGTCTATCGTGCTATGAAACTCCCGCCTCTTCAACCCATGCCTTGTTACCCTCCAAATATTTAAGATATATCTGTGTCTCGTTGTCCTCCAAAAACTCCCTCCATCTCAACCCGCGCCTTGGTATCCCAAAATTACAACGTGCACGAAAACTCCCACCTCCTGCGAAATCCCGACACGCGAAATGCCCGTGATACCCCTGAACCGAAAGAACCGCCTAGCTCAAATCGGTGGGGGTACTTTCATAACTTACCCCACATTTCGGACAAGTGTGTCCCTAAGCCATGGTTCCACCTCCCATCCCATCCGCCGACCCATTCGTACACTAACGCCATGAAAACCCACGAAGCCCCACACCCTCCTCTGTTTGCCACCCAGTCGGAGCCTCTTCCCCGACGACGTCGTCTACAGCAACACCTCGACGTCCCTCATCCACCACATCGGATGAGGATTCATCGTCGATCTCGTCGTCTCGCCGGTTCAGCCACCCCGTCCTCCACCTCCAAGGAGCTGCCCAATGTTCCCCTCATCTTTCGCACCACCTCCATTCCCACACCATTGTCTTCACCTGCACCATTGGAAAAGCAGCATCATCACCGATTCCTCAGATGAAGCTTAGGCCTAATCGGCACCACCAAAGAGGTTGTACACTAATCTCCGCATTTTCTTCTTGATTCGATCTCACGGTGCTGCTGGCGGTCGGTCCCGAGCCGACATGGCACGGCTCCATCCACGGCAGTGTCGCCAGCCACTTCCTCCATGGTGTCACTCCCTCGGCAGCGATGTCCACATCAGTAGGAGTTGTTGCTACTTTGGCTCTCACTCGCACTACTGCTCTGCTATTGCTCTCAGTCTCCTGCCTGGTCTGCTCTTGCTCGCGTTGCTGCTCTTGCTCTTGCTCTTACTTGTGCTGCTGCTCTCGCTCTTGCTCTTGCTTGCACCGCTGCTCTACTCTTGCGCACGCTGCTGCTGCACGAGCAGCAGATACTACTCTCCATTGAGCCCCTGCAGCTGCTACCCAAGATGCTGCTACATGACTAGGTGCCCCGGCTCTCGCACGCGCTGCTGCTCTGGGCGCTGCTTCTGCTGGTACTGCTTTTCTGCTACTAGTGCGTTTAGTTTCAACAGTAAAATTAAATTTTGATAGCAAAATTCAGTTTCGAAAGTTAAATTCAGTTTCGACAGTTAAATTCAGTTTCGACAGTTAAGTTCAGAGATGAGCGGTTGATGTATTTTACATCTAGCACTTTATGTTTATGTATTTTACGTCATCTATTGGGGATTCTATTAGAAATCCACTCAGGTTAACGTTGTCTCTCTTGTCCTGCTTCAGCATCACCATCGTACAACTCACTAGAGCTGCTCCAAGAACGAAACCCTCCATCACAACGGAGTAGTACCTCGGGCTCCATCTCTAGACGCCTAAGATCTTCTTCCCCTCCTCCGACAGCCAAATCAGCCAGAGCATCCTCACCGACCAACCCAATCACGCTGAGATCGACATGGCTTCACCAAAGAGGTTGTACATTTGTTGCATCACTTTTTTACTCTACTTGTTATATATATTCTCCACTGAGCACACGTAGTAACGTGAAATATGATTAGTTTCTCCTACTATATGACAAGCAATGAGGTAACAGGCAACTTAGGTATCCATGATGGACTCTCTTGAATGCCATCATTATTTATCTCTGCGGGTTTGAGCTATGCATTTGTAGATGGGCCTGGGAGTTGAGCTAGTAGGGCAGTGGCCTGGGTCCAAAGTAGTAGAAGTAGCACAAAAACATTTTTTGAGTGTATTCTTTTCCTTGCTCAAGCCTGCCTACTAGAATCGCCAGTGCTTGAAAGGAAAAGTGAAGGAAAAACATAGGAATGGAAAATTTCATATGGTACTACTATTCATGCATTTGGTTCAAAGTAATGGAGCAAAGGAAAACTGTAGGATTTGTTCCTTTAGTGTCTCCTTGAAACAAAAACCGTAGGAATTTTAATATCCACTTGTCCTCCTTTTCAAATTCCTATTCATGAAGTACAAGACTAAGAGATAGTAGCATAGTAGCATTATAATCGTACATTTTCTTGTGGTTTGACTTAATCTCACATGCTTCTTTGCATCTTGTGATCTTCCAATTCTTTTGAACCAAACACCCAGATTGGCAGAAATCCTGTGTTTTTAAATTCTCTATTTTGCATGTGCATTCCTATCCTATTCCCGTGTATTTCCTATCCCTGCATTGTTAGAATCCTAAAAGTCAAACAAGCCCTTACACAATTACTTCTGTTACATATATGTATCGAAGAAAACATTGTGTGGTTTGTCCTGCTCCTGCTGCATTGTGTTCCACCCCAGCTCAGCTGCTCCAACGACGAAAGGGTTCACCACAGCAGGGATCCGCCCTCCAGACTGTCTTTCACCGCCTCAGATCTTCTTCCCCACTACTGGTAGCCACGACAAATGCATTACCATCATCAACCGAGCAGATGACCTCGAGGACAACACGGGTCCGCAAGAGAGGTTGCACTCTTTCGTTTCTACTTACGTTATGCATCGCTTAATATTACATGCTACTTTATCATCCTGTTCACCGATTAGACTCTGAGTCCAAACTAATGCTCAAACTTGAGTTTTTAAATGGTTGTGTGGTACGTATCGGGGCCGCAATCAATAGTATCTATCTACTATCTGGTTAATCTTTGGTGTCTACTATGAGTTTCATGTTGGGTGGGAAACACACAATAAAGAAGCCATTATCTGTATTTTTTAACTGAAGCCATTATCTGCATGTTATCATTGGTTTTGGGTCTATCACAGGTTGCTATCATCACTCTGGATTTCTGCATGCACTCCTTACATAATCTCACTATGTTTTATTCCTATGCATGTCAGTTATTGTACACAATGGAACTGAACATGTAGAGCAAAAGAGACGAGCCTTGTGTGGCAATAAAATTTCATGCAGACATCGCTCCATTGTGGGCACAAAGGCACCCCCCTCCACTCATTTCGGATTGTAATCAAGAGGAAGATAACTGTTCTAAGGGGGGTTCAGAAGGAGAAGACCACTCCTATTTACCCCCTAAGGTCTTCGCTCTAACTTGGCATGCTGATGTTGGTAATATCATGCATATGGTGCCTTTCATTGCTTACTTTATACATCAAATATGTCATCTTCTTAGTTTAGACATGCTTTGTGTGGATGCCATATGTTTAGTTTCTTTATCGTATATGTGAATCATGCAATTCCATATTGTTTAGCCAGGCATCATATATGTGAATTTTGCAATGCCACCCTGGTTAGCCAGTCATCTTATATGTGAATTATATCATGCCATCATGTTTTTATTATGTATTAAATTTGTCAGCAATTTTAGTACATTCAATTACTCTTCCTGTGCATCAGCCATTCGACACAGTCATGGAAAAACCTGGAATGGAAACAAGGTCTTCAGAGCAGACAATGCTATCTGACGAATCGCATCTCTTGTTGGTTACGAATAGCTCCTTAGAGGAGGATTCAGAGACAGATGACCAGTCCTATTTCCCACCCGAGGTGCATGCTCTAACTTGGCAGGGTTATATTGCTCATAGCGTGCATATGGTGTCATGCATTGGCATGTCATTTGCTTAGTTTAGACATGCTTTTGTATGAATGCCACCTCTTTAGTGTCTAGCTACCATGTATGTGAATTTTGCAATGCCATCTTGTTGCAAGACATTATATATGTGAATTATGCAATGCAATCTTGTTGCAAGGCATTATGTATGTGAATTATGCAATGCCATGTTCTTTAGCCAATCGTCATATATGTGAATTATATCATGCCGCTCTTTTTTGTATTACTCATTGCATTTGTCAACAACATTTGTATATTCAACTGCTCTTCCTATGCACCAGCCATTTGAAGCAGTGATGGAAGTATCTGGAGTGAAAACAAGGTCTTCAAAGCAGACAATGCTACCTGCTGAAGCAGATATCTTGCTGGTTACAGATAGCTCCTCAGAGGAGGATTCAGAGGCAGCTCACCAGTCCTATTATCCCCCTGAGGTGTATGCTCAAACTTGGCAGGGTTATATTACTCATTTCATGCATATGTTGTCTTGCAATGCTTAGTTTTTACATCATATACACAATATTGAATGCCATCTCCTTAGTTGACACATCATATATGTGATTTCCCTCTGCTCACTTGCTTAGTATATAAATCATATATTTGAATTATATCATGCCATGATGTTTACATAGATAGCATGAATCTGAATTATAGCATGCCAACCCATTTTCTAAAGACATAATATAGTTACATCATCTCATCCTATTTATATAGTCATCATATTTTGAATTATGTCATTCTATCCGTGAATTATATCATGCCATCATTTTCCATCGAAGGCATGTTTGTGAATTATGGCATGCCAACCACTTCAATAGACACATCGTATAGTTATATCATGTCATCATGTTTACGTAGTCATCATATTTTGAACTATGTCATTCTATCCTGTCATACATGTGAAATTGTGCCATGTTATCCTGTTTAATTAGCCATCATATATGTGAAATTATGTCATGCTATTCTGTTTGGTTAGACAACATAAATGTGAATCATTTCATGCCCTGTTTTCTTACCTACTATCTATTGCATGTGTCTATCTTACAATGTCTATACATTCAATGACTTTTCTTGTTTATCGGCCATTTGAATTGGAGGGGTGATGGCAGTATCTATGGGATTAAAAACATGGTCTTCAGAAAAGATCGTGCTACCTGTCGATGCAGATAGAACCACGGTTTACTTGCCCAAGAACCAGCCCCACCACACATAACCCAGACTCACGCAGATTGTACCCCTACCCAGTTGGGCAGAGAACCAGCTACACCCCTTCTAACCCCAACCTAGCAGATAGTAACCCAGTTCCAGTTGACACATCACCGTCTCCACCACAGAGCACCCAAACATGAGCAGTTAGTAAGGCAACTACAGTGCCCAAAGCATGAGGACCACCACTCCGAACACCAAGTCAACACTTAAAGAAGAAGAAGAATTGTTCTCAGGTTAGGTTCCGTAGCTATGGTTCATACTCCTTTGCTCTTGCATCACTGCATTTACTCGTACCAACTAATTCAAATTTGAAGGATGCAATTTGAATCTCCAATGGCGCAGCAGGTATGTTTTAAACCTGTTTCATTAACATGTTTGCTGTTGTAACTTGCTCTATTTTGATTTCAGTTTGAATTGAATGAACAATTATGTTATCATGCCATGCACATTACACGTGTTGTTATTGTTGTGTAGTTTCCCACACTTATATTCTGTCTATGCTGCTTTGTCTTAAATACATATGATTTGAAGTGTCTCTATCTTGATTTGGCAACATAAATTAGAATGATATAGACCATATAGTGACCATACTACATAGATATATGTTTGTTTCATGCTGTTATCCTGTCCACCTTACTACTGAACTGGTTTACCAAAATGAGTTTCATATACAACATGTGATGTAGGGTAGAACCATAGATGCTCGATCTTTCACGATTGGAGGGAATCCTACGAAGAACACGAAGAACACGCGGAGAAATCACGAGGGGAAACACAAGAGAATCACTCAAACCAACAAGATTCGATTACACATGTGCTAGATCCTCGAAACACAAAGAGATACACAATCTGAATCCAACAAGGGACGATACAAGTGGCGGTAGTTCTTCTCCGTGAGGTCTTGAGGGGGTCTTCCCGTAAAGGGGTCTTGAATCCGCTTGGGGGATCTTATCCGAAAAGGTCATGAACTCCGATGGAGAAGTATCCAAGTGGATGAGCAAAGCTCCCACACAAATATGAGCTAATCCTTTGCTAACACTAACTAGGAGGAGGAGGAGGAGGAGGTCTATTTATAGTCTAAGTGCAAAAGGGGGCAAAATGAAAGGGTACATGGGCCTCGGGCCCGAAGCTGTGCACACACAGGCAGCGGACGTCCGGTCCTTACCGGTCGTCCGGTGGCTCGCGAGGGCCCGAGCGTCCGGTAGGCTCAGACTTCTGATAATTATGTTTTGTTGAAGTGGTACCGGACGTCCGGAGATGGTCGGTCATCCGGTCACTTAGGACTTCCGCAGATTCAGCTCAGGTGTGGAACTGCCAGTCGCCCGGTGGGGGGCAGACGTCCACTTGATGGGAGGTGTTGTCGGTCGTCTGGTCCTGGGCGGACGTCCGCTCGCTGTAGCTTGCGTCGGCTGGGACTTAGGTCGACTGGGCCTTCAAGCGTCGGACATCCGGTGCTGGTCAGTCGTCCGCTGGCTAGAGCTTCAGGCGTCGGACGTCCGGTCCTGGTCGGACGTTCGCTCGTTGTAGCTTCTTCGGTAGCTCTTCTTATTGTCCCTCATGCTCAGTTTCCTTGTCATCTTGTCCATTGGATGTAGCTGCTCCGTGGCCTTCCTCCAAGTACCTTATCGCACATAGTGTTTCCGCTTGAGGTAGTAGCCATGTCTCATGTGTAAAAAGTGGTAGTTCGAAGAGGAGCGAGTTCACCTTATCTTCGATAGCCTTTGCTCGAGCTCTTGTCATTGGTCCAAGTGGTTTTGTCGGAGATGTAGATACGTCCATAGGGATGATCATGGGATGCTCCGCATAATCTCCCCCCCCCCCTTGGGAAAGATCCGACCTCGGATCGAAAGCTTCATCACCATGGTATGGCGAGAGGTCTTTGACATTGAAGATGTCGCTCACATTGTACTTGTCGCTTGGGAGTTCAATCTTGTAAGCGTTGTTGGTGTAGCGTGCTAGCACCTTGAAGGGTCCATCGGCTCGGGGTAGAAGTTTGTACTTTCGTTCATTGGGGAAGCGTTCCTTGCTAAGGAGAAGCCACAAAAGATCTCCAATGTTGAATATAATGGGTTGCTTGTTGATGTTGAGTTTGGTCGCAAGTCGTTGTACTTGGCGCTCGATGGTGTGTCTTGTATCTTCATGGATCTTCTTGAGGTAGCTTGCTCGTGCACTTGCATCCATATTTATGTGCTCTTGTAATGGAAGAGGAAGAATGTCCAATGGGGACAACGGGTTGAAACCTTAGACGACCTCGAAGGGGGGCTTGCCGGTAGTTGAATGTCTTGCACGGTTGTAGGCGTACTCGGTGATGGGTAGGCACTCCTCCCATTCCTTGAGGTTCTTCTTGATCAACACGCGAAGAAGAGTCTATAGCGTCCGGTTCGCCACCTCCATTTGGCTATCGGTTTGAGGATGGTATGCCAAAGAGAACAAGAGCTTGATTCCGAGCTTGGCGCATAGAGTCTTCCAAAAGTAACTCAAGAACTTGACGTCACGGTCTGATACAATAATCTTTGGCACTCCATGGAGGTGCAAGATTTCCCTACAAAAAAGATTTGCAATATGTGAAGCATCGTCTATCTTGTTGCATGGGATAAAATGAGCCATCATAGAGAATCGGTCCACAACAACAAACACGGAATCCTTTCCATTTTGAGTTCTAGGCAAACCAAGTACAAAGTCCATGCAAATGTCTTCCCAAGGTTGATATGGAATAGGAAGTGGCATGTAAATACCGTGGGATTGAGCTTTTGACTTAGCTTTACGACATATCGGACATTGGTTGGTGAAGCGTGAGACATCGCGGAACATCTTGGGCCAAAAATAGTTATTGGAGAATGTAGCGAATGTCTTGTCGCGTCCAAAGTGTCCCATTAGTCTGCCTCCATGAGCCTCTTACAAAAGGAGCAAATGAAGAGAAGACTCGGGAATGCAAAGTTTGTTAGCTCTCATAAGGTAATCATCCTTGATATAATAGCGTTCCCAAGATGTATGCGTCAAACACTTGGCATATGGAATAGAAAAAGTAGGATCATGCGCATACAAGTCTTTTATGTGCTCAAATCCAATGACATTTAATTCAAGTTTAGTAACAAGCATGCATATGCGGGAAAGAGCATCCACCACAACATTTTCCTTACATTTGATGTACTTGATGACATAAGGAAAAGACTCAATGAATTCACTCCACTTAGCATGACGCTTGTTCAACTTAGTTTGACCCTTTAGGTACTTGAGTGTTTTATTATCGGTATGGATGATAAATTCATGAGGGCGAAGATAATGTTCCCATTCACGCAAAACTCGCGCTAAAGCATATAGCTCTCTATCATAGATGGGATAGTTGAGTTGCGCTCTGGAAAGTTTTTCACTAAAGTATGCTATGGGGTACTTCTCTTGCGTTAACACACCTCCTATGCCATTACCACTAGCATCGCAATGAATTTCAAAAGGTTTGTCAAAATTGGGTAATGCAAGCACGGGAGGATGAGTAAGCAAATTCTTAAGCTCATTAAATGCGGTATCTTGGGATGGTCCCCAAACAAATGGTGCATTTTTCTTACTCAAAGAATGCAAAGGTGAAGAAATGGTGCTAAAATCCTTCACAAATCTACGATAGAAACCGGCTAAACAAAGAAAACTACGCACTTGTTGCAAGTTGGTTAGTTGGAGCCAAGTTTTAATAGCATTGATCTTATATTCATCTATCTACATGAACACCCTTAGAAGACACAACGAAACCCAAGAAAACAAGCTTATCAACACCAAAAAGGCATTTGTCCATATTAGCATAAAGGCCCTCTTTTATAAGAGTTTGCAACACGGTTCTAAGATGGGTGACATGATCTTTGAGAGATTTGCTAAAGACAAGAATATCATCAAAATAGACCACAACAAATACACCAATATAGGGTCGAAGAACAAAATGCATGACTCGCATGAAAGTACAGGGTGCTTTGGATAAACCCATTGGCATAACTAGCCATTCATATAAGCCAAATTTGGTCTTAAATGCGGTTTTCCATTAATCACCTTCTTGGATGTGTATTTGATAGTAGCCACTTTTAAGATCATTTTAGAGAAAATTACGGCTCCGCCTAAGTTCATCTAGCATATCATCTAGACATGGAATGGGGTAACGATAACGCACGGTAATAGCATTGATGGGACGGCAATCGAAACACATGCGATAAGTACCATCTTTCTTGGGAACAAGGATTACCGGGACGGCACAAGGGCTCAAACTTTCACGTACATGACCATTGTCGATGAGTTGTTGTACTTGCCGTTGGATCTCCTTAGTTTCCTCGGGATTGACGCGGTATGGAGCCTTGTTAGGTAGAGGTGCTCCGAGGATGAGGTTGATTCAGTGTTCGATGCCTCGTAGTGGAGGTAGACCCGGAGGTAGCTCGTCGAGGAAAACATCTTGGAATTCCTGCAAAAGAGAAGACAACACTAAAGGTAGATTGTGAGAGGTGTTAGTTTTTGGTGCCTCGTCGTTGCACAAAAGGACATAGTGCATAACACTTGATGGGTTCTCACACACTTATCTCATCTCACTTTTTGTGGCAAATAGAACTAAGTTTTTCTTGTCGCTCGTCGTGGAGGCACTCGATTTTGGCTTGTGGCGCTCACACTGTTTGTAGTCTTTGTGGTGGTTCGCTCTCTCACTATTCTCTCCATGATGGGTGGCTTGCTTGTCGGTGATCACTTGACTTGGAGACATAGGTCATAGCACGTACTCCTTTCCTTTCATCTTGAAGCTATAGTGATTGGTATGCCCATTGTGGATGATGCATCGGTCAAATTGCCATGGCCATCCAAGAAGGAGGTGGAAAATAGACATCGGAATGACATCACACTCCAAAGTGTCTCCATATGCTCCTATCTTGAAGGAAACTTTCACCGTATGCTCAACTTGGATGGTGCCAGAATCACTTAGCCATTGAACCTTGTAGGGGTGCGGGTGCTTCATCTTGACCAATTGGAGCTTGGAGCATAGTCCTTCACTTGCCAAGTTATGGCAACTACCTCCATTGATGATGACCTTAATGGACCTTCCATTGATGCCGGCCTTGGTGTGGAAGATACGGCATCTTTGGTCTTCATCTTGTTGATGTTGAAGAGTCAAGACCTTGGAGACAATGAGAGCGGGGCTCGAATCCTCATCACAAAAGACTTGATCATCTTCATCTTCGTTCGCGCACTGGTGCATGGCCACTTGCTCAAGGGCTTCCATATCCTGTTCACTCATGGAGTCATATGTTCTGTCGTCGTTGAGGATCATGGTGCGCTTGTTGGTACACTCAAAGGACTTGGGGCCTCGGCCGCCGCATGTGAAACACTTGATGGAACTTGTCTTGATGGTCTCATCGGTTGGAGTAGATGATGAAGCTCGCAGCTTGAAGGTGCGTGTAGTAGGAGGACGACTTGAGGTTGTCGAAGTTTTCTTGTAACTTGACTTATCGCCGTTGCTTGTAGATGGCTTGGTTGAGGTAGAAGGTGTTGGAGTCATTGAAGCTTGGTTGTTGGAGAAGCCGTAGCTCTTGGAAGAGTACTTGGCATACTTGAAGTCATCTTGCACTTGATGTTCCGCTTTGGTAGCTTAATGCACTAGCTCAATGAGGTTGGAGTAGGGTTGGAAGTCGGCAATCTTCTTGATGGGATGATTGAGGCCATTCAAGAAACAGGCCATAGTTTGCTCATCATCTTCCATGACATTGGCTCTTATCATGGCAATCTCCATTCCCTTGTAGTATTCTTTAACGCTCTTTGTTCCTTGCTTGAGTAGTTGGAGTTTCTTGAAGAGGTCGCGGTTGTAGTATGTTGGCACAAAGCATGCTCGCATGACATTCTTCATTTCATCCCATGTGGTGATTGGTGGTTCACCTCTTGCTTCTCGGTGCTCAAGGACTTGTTCCCACCATTGGAACTCAAGGGATGCCATGGCAATCTTCTTCTCTTCCTCACAGTTGTGTGATACGTCTCCAATGTATCTATAATTTTTGATTGTTCCATGCTATTATATTACCCGTTTTGGATGTTTATGGGCTTTACTTTACACTTTTATATCATTTTTGGGACTAACCTACTAATCGGAGGCCCAACCCAAATTGTTGTTTTCTTGCCTATTTTAGTGTTTCGAAGAAAAGGATATCAAATGGAGTCCAAACGGAATGAAACCTTCGGGAGAGTTATTTTGGAACAGAAGCAATCCAGGAGACTTGGAGTATACGTCAGGGAAGCAACGAGGAAGCCACGAGGCAGGGAGGCGAGCCCTACCCCCCTGGGCGCGCCCCCACCCTCATGGGCCCCTTGTGGCTTGCCTGACCGACTTCTTTCACCTATATATGTCCATATACCCTAAAACATCAGAGAGCACAATAGAGCGGGAGTTCCGGCGCCGCAAGCCTCTGTAGCCACCAAAAACCTCTCGGGAGCCCGTTCTGGCACCCTGCCGGAGGGGGGATCCCTCACCGGTGGCCATCTTCATCATCCCGGCGCTCTCCATGACGAGGAAGGAGTAGTTCACCCTCGGGGCTGAGGGTATGTACCAGTAGCTATGTGTTTGATCTCTCTCTCTCTCTCTCGTGTTCTTGAGGTGATACAATCTTGATGTATCGCAAGCTTTGCTATTATAGTTGGATCTTATGATGTTTCTCCCCCTCTACCTCTTGTAATGGATTGAGTTTTCCCTTTGAAGTTATCTTATCGAATTGAGTCTTTAAGGATTTGAGAACACTTGATGTATGTCTTGCATGTGCTTATCTTTGGTGACAATGGGATATTCACGTGATCTACTTGATGTGCGTTTTGGTGATCAACTTGCGGGTTCGATGACCTTGTGAACTTATGCATAGGGGTTGGCACACGTTTTCGTCTTGACTCTTCGGTAGAAACTTTGGGGCACTCTTTGAAGTACTTTGTGTTGGTTGAATAGATGAATTTGAGATTGTGTGATGCATATCATATAATCATGCCCACGGATACTTGAGGTGACATTGGAGTATCTAGGTGACATTAGGGTTTTTGTTGATTTGTGTCTTAAGGTGTTATTCTAGTACGAACTCTAGGATAGATCGAACGAAAATAACATCTTCGTGTTATTTTACTACGGACTCTTGAACAGATCGATCGGAAAGGATAACTTTGAGGTGGTTTCGTACCCTACAATAATCTCTTCATTTGCTCTCCGCTATTAGTGACTTTGGGGTGACTCTTTGTTGCATGGTTAGGGATAGTTATATGATCCAGTTATGTTATTATTGTTGAGAGAACTTGTGAGGGAGTCCTGGATTAGGGGGTATCCGGATAGCCGGACTATATACTTTGGCCGGACTGTTGGACCGTGAAGATACAAGACTCAAGACTCCGTCCCATGTCCGGATGGGACTCTCCTTTGCGTGGAAGACAAGCTTGGCGATCCGGATATTAGATCTCCTTCTTTGTAACCGACTTTGTGTAAACCCTATCCCCCTCCCGTGTATATATAAACCGGAGGGTTTAGTCCATAGAGGGACAATCATAATCATCATAGGCTAGCTTTTAGGGTTTAGCCTCTACGATCTCGTGGTAGATCAACTCTTGTAATACTCATATCATCAAGATCAATCAAGCAGGAAGTAGGGTTTTACCTCCATCGAGAGGGCCCGGGCCTGGGTAAAGCATCGTGTCCCTTGCCTCCTATTACCATTAGCCTTAGACGCACAGATCGGGACCCCCTACCCGAGATCTGCCGGTTTTGACACCGACATTGGTGCTTTCATTGAGAGTTCCTTTTTGTCGTTGCTGCAAGGCTCGATGGCTCCTTCAATCATCAACAATGACGCGGTCCGGGGTGAGACCTTTCTCCCTGGACAGATCTTTGTGTTCGGCGGCTTCGCGCTATGGGCCAATTCGCTTGGCCATCTGGAGCAGATCGACAGCTACGCCCCTGGCCAGCAGGTCAGGTTCGGAAACTTGAACTACACGGACGATGTCCGCGGAGACTTGATCTTCGACAGATTCGGGCTTACGCCAGGAGCGCCGAACAGTCACGACGAGCACGACCTAGACCTGCTGTCGGACAATACTCGGGATATCGCACCTGCAGGAGCTCCAGACCTAAATCTGGGGCATATTGCAACGTCCGAGGACGGGTGGATGGACCCCGCCCCAGAGGCCGCACACTCATCGGTGGTAGAGCCGAACACAGAATACACCCCTGACGAAGCCTGTGTCACCGGACCCCTGGACTCGTGTCCGGATGTAGGTTCCAAACCGCGCGCCCTCGAGCCCGCCGAATCTGGTTGGGCTCCGGTAATGGAGTTCACCGCTGCGGATATCTTCCAGCACTCGCCTTTTGGCGACATGCTGAACTCATTAAAGTCTCTCTCTTTGTCAGGAGACTCTCGGCCGAACTATGTCCGGCTCGAGTGGGAAGCAGGCGACGAGGGAATTCATTGCCCACCCACCACCCACTTCATTGCCACTATCGATGATTTGACCGACGTGCTTGACTTTGACTCTGAAGACATCGATGGTGTGGACGATGACGTATGAGAATAACAGGAACCACCGCCCACGGGGCGCTGGACAGCCACCTCCTCGTACGATATATATATGGTGGACACTCCAAAAGAAACCAATGGCAATGAGGCAATGGAAGATAACCCTTCAAGGAAGAAGGCAAAGCATGGGCGTCATCGGCGCCGCTCCAAGCCCCGCCACAGCATTACCGGCACAGGAGACGAAAACAATCTGAATGGTGCCGAAGAAGAATACAACTCAGATCAGCCTGCCTTCGAGCAGGCTGAACAGGAAGACGGGCAGGTCAACCCAGACGAACAGGCAACAGATGGATACCCGGAGTAGGACAACTACATGCCCCCCTCCGAAGACGAAATGAGCCTCGACGGCGATGAATTCGGCGTGCCTGAGGACCTCATAGAGCAGGAGCGCTTCAAGCGCCGGCTTATGGCCACTGTGAGGAGTCTAAAAAAGAAGCAGCAGCAGCTCCAAGATGATCAAGATCTTCTCACAGACAGATGGACTGAAATCTTGGCAGCCGAGGAATATGGATTCGAGCGCCACACCAAAGGCTACCCAAAGCACAAGTTGCTACCTTAACTCGAGGAGGAGCCTATACTACCAGCACAGGACGAGGCTGACCGGCCACCTCGTGGCCAGGATAAAACGGTGTACCAGCCCGAATACTGGCCCGCACCTCCACGCTAATACACTACGGCCTAGGGCAATAGGCTGGACATGTGAGACATACTGGAAAACAATGCAGGACAGCCAAGATTGATCTACGGATCACGGGGGCGCGCCTCAACACGTGACGATGATCGTCATGCCGGATACACTATCAACAAGTCTGACCAGGCCGAACATAGCCAACCAGACTTATTCGAACTGTGTAGCCACATAGCCCGACATAGAGGCGCCGCACACCCCCTCTGCTTCACAGACGAAGTGATGGATCACGAATTCCCAGAAAGGTTTAAACCCATAAACATTGAATCATACGATGGCACAACAGACCCTGCAGTATGGATCAAAGACTTCCTTCTCCACATTCACAAGGCCCGCGGTGACGATCTACATGCCATCAAGTATCTTCCCCTTAAACTCAAAGGACCGGCCGACACTAGCTAAATAGCCTGCCGGCAAATTCCATCAGCAGTTGGGAAAACCTGGAGGAAGCGTTCCTCGACAACTTCCAGGGCACATACGTGCGACCACCGGATGCCGATGACTTGAGTCACATTACTCAACAGCCAGGAGAGTCAGGCAGGAAATTCTGGACTCGGTTCCTAACTAAAAAGAACCAAATTGTCAACTGTCCGGACGCCGAAGCCTTGGCGGCCTTTAAGCATAATATCCGCGATGAATGGCTCGCCCGACACCTCGGCCAAGAAAAGCCAAAGTCCATGGCGGCCCTCACGACACTCATGACCCGCTTTTGCGCGAGCGAGGACAGCTGGTTGGCTCGCAGTAGCACGATGCCAATAAACTCCGGCACTTCAGATGTCCGCGACAGTAACGGCAAGCCACGGCGCAACGGACATAAGCGTCAGAACAATGGCGACAACACTGAAGACACGTCAGTCAATGCCGGATTCAGTGGCTCAAAATCCGGTCAGCGGAAAAAGCCGTTCAAAAGAAACAATCAGGGATCATCCAACCTAGACTGCATACTCGATCGCTCGTGCCAAATCCACGGCACCCCTGATAAACTAGCAAACGACACTAACAGAGATTGTTGGGTGTTCAAACAAGCCGGCAAAATAAATGCCGAAAACAAGGACAAGGGTCTGCACAGCAACGATGACGAGGAGCCCCGGCGTCCGAACACGGGGGGACAGAAGAAATTTCCTCCCCAGGTGAAAACGGTCAACATGATCTATGTCACCCACATTCCCAAACGGGAACGAAAGCAAGCACTAAGGGACGTCTATGCGATGGAGCCAGTCGCCCCAAAGTTCAACCCATAGTCTGCATGTCCGATCACTTTTGATCATAGGGATCACCCTACCAGCATCCGTCATGGCGGTTCAGCCGCATTGATCCTAGACCCAATCATTGACGGATTCCACCTCACGCGAGTCCTTATGGATGGTGGCAGTAGCCTGAACCTGCTTTATCAGGACACGGTGCGCAATATGGGCATCGATCCTTCAAGGATCAAGCCCACCAAAACCACCTTCAAAGATGTAATCCCAGGAGTAGAGACCCGTTGTACGGGCTCCATAACACTGGAAGTGGTCTTCGGATCCCCGGATAACTTCCGAAGCAAGGAGTTAATCTTCGATATCGCCCCTTTCCATAGTGGCTATCATGCACTACTTGGACGAACCGCATTCGCTCGATTCAATCCGGTACCACACTACACATACCTCAAGCTCAAGATGCCAGGACCTCGCGGGGTTATAACAGTCAATGGCAACACAGACCACTCTCTCCGTACAGAAGAGCACACTGCAGCCCTTGCGGTGGAAGTACAAAGCAGCCTTCTCTGGCAAACCACCAATCCGGCGACAACAACCCTGAACACCATTAAGCGAGTCCGGAGTACCCTACAACAGGATCGCCAGGCACGCCAAGAGGCTTGTGGCAGACATATATACGGTGCCGATTGGTTTTTGGTGGCTACAGAGGCTTGTGGTGGCGGACATCTATTGTGCTCTCTGATGTTTTTAGGGTATATGGACATATGTAGGCAAAAGAAGTCGATCAGGGGAGCCACGAGGGGCCCACGAGCGGGGGCGCCCAGGAGGGTAGGGCGCGCCTCCCTGCATTGTGGCTTCCTCGTTGCTTCCCTGACGTATTCTCCAAGTCTCCTGGATTGCTTCCGTTCCAAAAATAACTCTCCCAAAGGTTTCATTCCATTTCGACTCCGTTTGATATTCCTTTTCTTCGAAACACTGAAATAGGCAAGAAAACAACAATTTGGGCTGGGCCTCCGGTTAGTAGGTTAGTCCCAAAAATGATATAAAAGTGTAAAGTAAAGCCCATAAACATCCAAAACAGGTAATATAATAGCATGTAACAATAAAAAATTATAGATACGTAGCATCCCCAAGCTTAATTCCTGCTCGTCCTTGAGTAGGTAAATGATAAAAACAGAATTTTTGATGTGGAATGCTACCCAACATATTTCTCAATGTATTTTTCTTTATTGTGGCATGAATGTTCAGATCCAAATGATTCAAGATAAAAGTTCATATTGACATGAAAACAATAATACTTCAAGCATACTAACAAAGCAATCATGTCTTCTCAAACATGATTGCTTTGTTAGTATGCTTGAAGTATTATTGTTTTCATGTCAATATGAACTTTTATCTTGAATCATTTGGATCTGAACATTCATGCCACAATAAAGAAAAATACATTGAGAAATATGTTGGGTAGCATTCCACATCAAAAATTCTGTTTTTATCATTTACCTACTCAAGGACGAGCAGGAATTAAGCTTGGGGATGCTTGATACGTCTCCAACGTATCTATAATTTTTTATTGTTCCATGCTATTATATTACCTGTTTTGGATGTTTATGGGCTTTACTTTACACTTTTATATCATTTTTGGGACTAACCTACTAACCGGAGGCCCAGCCCAAATTGTTGTTTTCTTGCCTATTTCAGTGTTTCGAAGAAAAGGAATATCAAACCGAGTCGAAACGGAATGAAACCTTCAGGAAAGTTAATTTTGGAATGGAAGCAATCCAGGAGACTTGGAGTATACGTCAGGGAAGCAACAAGGAAGTCACAAGGCAGGAAGGCACGCCCTACTCCCCTGGGCGCCCCCCCCCTCGTGGGCCCCTCGTGGCTCCCTTGACCGACTTCTTTTGCCTATATATGTCCATATACCCTAAAAACATCAGAGAGCACAATAGATGTCCGCCGCCACAAGCCTCTAGCCACCCTATATATGTCCGCCACCACAAGCCTCTGTAGCCACCAAAAACCAATCGGGACCCTGTTCCGGCACCCTGCCGGAGGGGGGATCCCTCACCGGTGGTCATCTTCATCATCCTGGGACTCTCCATGATGAGGAGGGAGTAGTTCACCCTCGGGGCTGAGGGTATGTACCAGTATCTATGTGTTTTGATCACTCTCTCTTATGTTCTTGAGGTGATATGATCTTGATGTATCGCGAGCTTTGCTATTATAGTTGGATCTTATGATGTTTCTCCCCCTCTACACTCTTGTAATGGATTGAGTTTTCCCTTTGAAGTTATATTATCGGATTGAGTCTTTAAGGATTTGAGAACACTTGATGTATGTCTTGCATGTGCTTATTTGTGGTGACAATGGGATATTCACGTGATCTACTTGATGTACGTTTTGGTGAACAACTTGCGGGTTCAGTGACCTTGTGAACTTATGCATAGAGGTTGGCACACATTTTCGTCTTGACTCTTCGGTAGAAACTTTGGGGCACTCTTTGAAGTACTTTGTGTTGGTTGAATAGATGAATCTGAGATTGTGTGATGCACATCATATAATCAGGCCCACTGATACTTGAGGTGACATTGGAGTATCTAGGTGACATTAGGGTTTTGGTTGATTTGTGTCTTAAGGTGTTATTCTAGTACGAACTCTAGGATAGATCGAACGGAAAGAATAGCTTCGTGTTATTTTACTACAGACTCTTGAATAGATCGATCAGAAAGGATAACTTTGAGGTGGTTTCATACCCTATAATAATCTCTTCATTTGCTCTCCGCTATTAGTGACTTTGGAGTGACTCTTTGTTGCATGTTGAGGGATAGTTATATGATCCAGTTATGTTATTATTGTTGAGAGAACTTGCACTAGTGAAAGTATGAACCCTAGGCCTTGTTTTGAAGCATTGCAATACCGTTTGTGCTCACTTTTATCACTTGTTACCATGCTGTTTTTATATTTCCAGATTACAAATACTCATATCTACCATCCATATTGCACTTGTATCACCATCTCTTCGCCAAACTAGTGCACATGTACAATTTACCATTGTATTGGGTGTGTTGGGGACACAAGAGACTCTTTGATATTTGGTTGCAGGGTTGTTTGAGAGAGACCATCTTCATCCTACGCCTCCCACAGATTGATAAACCTTAGGTCATCCACTTGAGGGAAATTTGCTAATGTCGTACAAACCTCTGCACTTGGAGGCCCAACAACGTCTACAAGAAGAAGGTTGTGTAGTAGACATCATTGTGCAAGCAAAAGATCTTATCAACCTTCAATGCCCATCAAAGTTACTCTTCGGAATCATTGCTTCCATTGAACTTGGGCATGGTGAACTTGATCTTGCCGTAGCGTTGCTCTTCATTTTGTAGGGGTCAGGGACGATGATGATGCCCATGTCGTGGATGATTGTCAACCTCATGTTGCTCTTGGCGTGGAGGATTTCCATATTCATCATGCTCTTCGTGAACTTGAGGTTCTTGTCGAGGTTGTGGAGGAGCTTGTCGAGCTTGTGGAGAAGCTTGAGGAACTTGATGATGCACACATGATTGATAAATCCTCTCTTGAACTTCCTTGCAAAGCGCTTCTTGTTTCTCACGTGTTTGACAGTTGCGTTCGGTGATGGCGTGACTTGTGTCATGGAGGGCACGTTGTGCCTCAAGTGCTTGGGCTTCACGTCGTAGTTGTTGCTGACGGAGTGCTTTGGCATCTTGCTCTTCTTGGTGTTGGTGCGCGCATTCTTCCTCTTCTTGTTGCCGTTGGTGTTGCCTTTCTTGCGCTTGTGCGAAGGTAGCTTGGTTTTGGTGATGACGATGTGCTTGCTCGTCGAATTGCCCTTGTGGATGATTGCCATGAAGGGGGTTGCGGTTTGCTTGATGGTCTTGGTGCGCGGCTCGACGTAGAGTGTTTGATGTTGGTGTACTTGAGCCGGAGTGGGTGGCGTCGGAGTGTTGACTCGAGCGGCTCTGTCTTGAGTAGGACGAAGTGGTAGAAGAGTGGTTTACCAACAAGGCACGAATCTCTTTCATTCTTGCATCATGCTCTTGTTTGTTTGTGGCGAGCTTGTTGACGAAGTAGTCTCTTGTTCGTTGCTCGGAGAGTCGCAAGTTGGTGACGAGATTGTCGATGTGGTCTCTCATCGCTTGTTGTTCTTGATGCAAAGCTCTTTGTGCACTGAAGAGGTGGCTCTTGGTGACATAGGATGACATGTCGTCGTCTTGCTCGATGAAGAGTGGGTTGGTAGAAGAACTTGGCCTATCCATCATTCCAAACAAATATGTGCGTGGGAGAAAGAGAAGAACTTATAACATATGTACCTTGACCGATGTTGAAGATGGATCAATGATCACTCAAATGTGGAACAAGGAAATAGCACAATTGGTACCCATTCTTGTCGGTTCTCACACCTACACAAGTAAAAGCTTATGGTGGAGCTCGTTTAGGATGGTGGCACAAAATTTGATGTAGTTTTTAGTGGGCCTCAATAATGTTGGAAAAGATTCACCAATTTGCAAATGCAACAAGTAGACCAATAGCAAGATATGGTACACGGAAACACACACGCAAATAGATAACTGGGGTTGTGTAACCAAGGAATGATCCAAAATGTGGGATCCACGAAAATTCTCTTGTTGCACAACACTAGAGAGACGCTAGCACGATTGCACAATAGGCGGATACGAAACTTGTGCACAACCTACTAAGCAAAAATGCAACGACTTCTATCCCAAGTATGCTATCTGTATGGTATTCCGGTGATATGAGCCAAGATGATTGAGTATGAATGTCTTAATGTAGTATGATGCTATGGTTCTTGCTTATAAGCTCTTTGCTTATCTTTCCCTTTTTCTTAAAAGCTTCTTTGGCTCTTTCTCTTTTGAGCTCTTTTCTCATGCAAAACTTCACGAACCAAGATAGCAATTGTGTATGCGATCACAACTTTGTGACACAAGAGATGATACCAAGATATGCACCACGATGATATGGTATGTATGCTATGGGAAGTATGACCACTAATGTGCAGAAGTCACGTTGCAGGCAATACTCAAAGGCTAGTCTCAATGGGTAAGCGACGCAAAAGTAAGGCTATGGGGTTATCAATGTAATGGCAAACAAAGATGTCGTTGAGGTTACCGTCGAGGTAGTCATTTGTAAGCAAGGACGGTTGTTGGCGAAGATGAGTCCTTGGCGAAGATGAGCAGTGGTGTTGTTGATGTCCACCCAAACCTATATAGCCGAAACACAATAGGACACGGGAACCACAACTCAAACTCTCAAAGACCAAAACGTGTCAAAATTGTCAGAGGTGATAGCGGGTAAGTGATGGTGGTGCTTGCGGAAAGCGGTGGTGATATCGGAGTGCATATGCGGAGGTGAAGGTGGAGTGGTGGTGGTGGCCGAACTAAAAAAATTCCGTTTCGTCAGGAAACAACGGACGTCCAGTGGTCGAGCGGCCGTCCGGTAGCTAGCGGACGTCCGGTGCCTGGGCAATTTCGGGCATGGGATGAACAACTAGGGTTCAAGGTGGAGGTGGCAAAATTGGTCAAATCTGAGCGGTTTTGTGGATGGAAATGGTGGAGATGATGGGGGACAGCTAGATTCACTCGTGGCAAAGCAAATCCATGGATCAAATCCAACAAAAATTCATCACACCAACAAATCAAAAAAATTGGGGCTATTTTTGGTGGGGATTTTCGAAATTGGGGAAGAACACAACAAAATCAAGCTAGAAAACAAAGGGTAGGGGCTCCAAATACGTGATCAACGTGGCTCATGATACCAAGATGATGTAAGGTGGAACCCTAGATGCCTGATCTTTAAAAAATAGGGGGAATCCTACGAAGAACGCGAAGAACACGCGGAGAAATCACAAGGGGAAACACGAGAGAATTACTCAAACGAACAAGATTTAATTACACATGTGCTAGATCCTCGAAACACAAAGAGATACATGACCGAAATCCAACAAGGACGATACAAGTGGCAATAGTTCTTCTCCGTGAGGAGGTCTTGAGGGGGTCTTCCCGTAAAAGGGTCTTGAATCCGCTTGGGTGATCTTCTCCGAAGAGGTCGTGAACTTCGATGGAGAAGTATCCAAGTGGATGAGCAAAGCTCTCACACAAATATGAGCTAATCCTTTGCTAACCCTAACTAGGAGGAGGATGAGGTCTATTTATAGTCTAAGTGCAAAAGGGGGCGAAATGAATGGGTACATGGGCCTCGGGCCCGAAGCTACGCACACACAGGCAACGGACATCTGGTCCTTACCGGTCGTCCGGTGGCTCGCGAGGGCCCGGACGTCCGGTAGGCTCGGACTTCTGCTAATTACGTTATGTTGAAGTGGTACCGAACATCCGGAGATGGTCGGTCGTCCGGTCCCTTTGGACTTCCGCAGATTCGGCTCGGGTGTGGAACTGCCGGTCGTCTGATGGGGGCCGGACGCCCGCTCACTGGGAAGTTTTACCAATTGTCCGGTCCTGAGCGAACGTCTGCTCGCTGTAGCTTGCGTCGGCTGGGACTTGGGTCGGCTGGGCCTTTAGGCACCGGACGTCCGGTCCTGTTCGGGCGTCCGCTCACTGTAGCTTCTTTGGTAGCTCTTCTTCTTGTCCCTCATGCTCGGTGTCCTTGCCGTCTTGTCCATTGGATGTAGCTGCTCTGTGGCCTTCCTCCAAGTACCTGATCACACATAGTGTTTCCGCTTAAGGTAGTAGCCATGTCTCATGTGTAGAAAGTGGTAGTTCGGAGAGGAGCGACTTCACCTTATCTTTGATAGCCTTTGCTCAAGCTCTTGTCATTGGTCCAAGTGGTTTCGTGGGAGATGTAGATACGTCCATGGGTTTGATCGTGGGATGCTCCGCATCAACATGGTAAACCTGTGATGTGTCTGTTTGTTTCTCTTTTAGAATGCAGATAAAATATTGGGGAAGAGTACCCCGTTATGCAATGGTAAAGGAAGTAATGCAGATAAGGTTCAAGATAGTGAGACATCCCTATTGGTCTCCAATAAAGCTGATAAAAACTATATTGAAGACACTGAGATAACCCCAAAGTCTTGTCTTGATGTAGTGTTCGAGTTACTGGCCACTACTGCTGGCACCAGCTCTTGGAACTCGCTGCCTGAATCAGTCTAGCTTCTTGAGTCTCAATTTCAAGTTGAAAGACATCGATCAGATGTTCTGCGACAGGAAGCTGAAGGACTGACGAAGTCCCTGCAGAATTCAGACGCATACTTTCTGGTGCAACAGCAAGCGCTAGAGGATTTATACGCCAAACAAGATAAAGTTAATAAGCTTTCTAAGCGTCTTGCCAGCATTATGGGTACCCAGGATATTGTTTCTTGAGCTCTTCTGAAGTGGTTTCAGTTATGGACTTGTTTTGTTGCGGAGTTTATTTGCACTCGTTGCCAACTTTGACAACCAGTATATGTGACATGCTGCTTGTTCCCTATATTTGCACTGGTGGCGAACTTTGATACCCAGTGGATGAAATATGTGTACTAGTTGTGATGGCCTAGCGTAAATAGCTTGCTTATTTATTTCATTGTCGTCTTGTTTATTTGTTTGCTTGTAGTCAGTGCAGTTCTTTTTCCGCGGTTTGCTAGTGGCTGCAATATCCTATTTTTTTAAAACTAGGCCACAATAACCATGGGCTACATACTATGGGCCTCCTACGGGCCGTAGAAACAATGAGCCTTCTACGGGCCGTAGAAATAGTGGGCCTTCTACGGGGTGTAGCATCAATGGACCTTCTACGGGCCGTATGATCGATTGGCCAAACATGGACCAATAACGGACCGCACTATGGGCCGTAAACGGGCTAGAGTTAGAATCTTCTTTTCATGGGCCGACCATAACGGGCTGTTGTTAATCGGCCGTATTTGATGACGCTATGAAAATGGCCCAACGTATTAACGTGCCACAAACGGGCCGACTGTAACCACGGGCTGAATTTGGTCCACAAGCAGAAAAGGCCAGTAACAGGCCATAAGTAACCGAAGCTAGAAATGAGCCCAAGAATAAATGGGCCCTGAGAAGGCCGAAAGGTAACACAGGCTGGAAACGGCCAAATGTAATAATGGGCCGTTAATGGGTATAAAGCGATACACTGTTCATTACGGGCCAGTTTCACCATGGGTCGTTAATGAGCCAAGAGTTACAAAGGGACTCATATGGGCCAAAAGACATCATGGGCCGGAAGTTATAGCGGGCTGGAATCATATTGGTCGGCCCAGATGACGCTACTGGGCCTAATTCGTATAATTCGTAATGGGTCGTGACTTAGCGGGTCGTAAATGGGCTATATGCGAACATGCCGTTAACATGCTTTCCTTGGGCCGGCACGCTACCTTTTGACCAAGTCAAATGGGTCGGCCTTTTCACCAGAATGGGCCTCTGTTGGGTCGTGCCACGTGTCAATGTATCATAGGCGCCTTCGGTCCAATGAGTGGATGACGTCTGTCCCAATGGTGAGCCAACACGTGGTTCCTCTGGCCATTGAGAATTTTACCCGTGGAAAATTCCCATTGGCCCGGGCTGTTAGCGGGTTACCAGATCCAAACCGGAACCCAATAGCTTACCGGCGACCCGTTACGGTGGATGCCACGTGTCGGTCACCCTTGACGAAAGCACTTCTATGACGCGCGATTTTATCGTGGAAGTGGACACTTCCGCGATGATAATTTTGGTAATGTCATGGAACACTTCTACGATAGCACAGGTATGACTATCTTGATTCTGTCATAAAATCGTCATGGATGTACATGCATGACAGGAAACGTGACCTACTATGACAAAAACGTATCATCACGGAAGTGTATTTTTTGTAGTGGATGGCAAAGCCGGAGGCGGAGGAGGCGACGCCAGATTGAGCCTAGATGCTCGGATTGTCCATCTGTCAATGAGAAAATCCAATCTTTTTTGGAGACTACCGGACTGATATTATTTTGTGACCGGACATGCAAAAACTATGCTTACTTGCCCCCCTTTTGGTGTGACCGGGGATAATGTAATTCAACACTAGTGTGATCTGGTGTGCTATGTGATCAGACAGATTTAAATTTCAAATTGATCATACTAGCGGACATTTAGGGAATAGCGTTGAATAGACGGCTCCCGCGTCCAAGCGCGGTGTCCGGTTTTAGGGGAGAGTGTTGGAGATTGTCCTTAGGGCATCTCCAATGCCAACCTGCAAATTTCCTCCGCATCTGTCCACGGATAGGGGAGACTAGTCCACAGACACTGATGCCGGAGGACACCATCCAAC
This sequence comes from Triticum dicoccoides, assembly GCF_002162155.2. Taxonomy (NCBI): domain Eukaryota; kingdom Viridiplantae; phylum Streptophyta; class Magnoliopsida; order Poales; family Poaceae; genus Triticum; species Triticum dicoccoides. Next base: position 309,763,989 of record NC_041393.1, on the reverse strand, counting down.
ACCGCCTGCATACATTTCAAACTGGGTTTCGACTTAGCGGACGAAATTCATGTAAACCAGATGATGTTCACCAAAGTTCAAAAAGAAAATAGCAGAAATCTTTCATACATAGCATGCAAATAAGTCTAGTACAATAATGTCTCAAATTGGATGTTCAACAAGTTTTTCAACGGATCATGTCGTTCCACACATACTGCCCCTTCAGCTTCATCCAATAGTGTGTGTACGTAAATGACTGTCCCTCTGTCTTGTGGTACATCACGGTGGCGCTAAGGGCTACACAATGTGTAGAGCAACATTGAGTGAATGAATGATTCAATCAACAAGTTGATGAAGAAGCAAAACTTATGATTTCCTCCTCTGCCGTGTGCAATGGCCACCTTGCCTCCAGCTAAGCACCTATGTGACAAAACTTCATGATGATGGTATGGATGGCGTACCATCGAGACGATAACGACCTCACATTGCGATCACAGATGGTGTGCACGTCGTAGGGCGCAATGTGCCTTCTTGCGTGAAACCATTCATGCCCTTCCTACCAAAAGGTCCCACTCTCCTCCTGCCTACGAAATCCGTGGATACAACCAACCACACATCGCACAACAACTCATCCTCTATGGTCGAGTACCCCACCATCTTTCTTTCTCTGCAAAAATGGCATGGCGTCCAAAAATAAGCTAATGGCGTTTGATCAAACACCTGTCGGGCATGGTGTCCGCCATGGAGGTCGTTGATTGGGTGGCGGAGTGTATCTGGGTACAAATGGCTCCATGGTGGACAATGTTGTTGTAAAAGGCGAACTGGCGCATCGGTGTTGGTTGCAAATGCCATTGTAAAAGGAGAGGTACAACAATGACAACGGAGGTGGAGGTTGCAGATGCAAAGTAAGGGGGAGAAGTGGTGGAGTGGAAGAAAATGAAACTAGGGGCGGATTTAGTGGGCCTAGGGTATCAGAGTCCAACGTGGTTGTTGTCTGAACTCCCGTAAAACCCCACTTTGTCTTCACTTTGCAGGAGAAAGTGCGCCCAGACCGCCGACAGGACCGATACCATCCATGTTGGATGGCTCCCATGGTTGGGACCACACAGTCTAAACATATGCGAATGGTTTAAGGGTCTGCATTTGGAGATGCCCTTGGGATGCTTTTTAGGAGCCATTCAAGATGTCTACTTTTTATTGGGTGTGCTTACTAAAACTGGTGTGGTACAGATTTGTACAGGCATGTTAAATACTTGTATATTTGGCATATAGGTTGAGGCCAACTCCAACACACGACCCAAATGGTCCAGCCACGTCCGTTTGAGACTAAATAGACACAAAACGCGGCCTAGCGCGCGGGCAGATGGACAAATGTCCGTTTTCTATCCGCTTTTGACTCATTTCCTGCCCAAATTTGAGCTGTGTTTGCGTCGAAATTGTTGAGTATCATGATTATTAGGAAAGACGAGATACACTAGGATTTGTTCTGGCTTGTCTTGTACTCCAAGTAAATTATTGTACCCTTATATATATGCACATGAGGCTCAAGCAATACAACAAACTATTCTACAAAATCCCTCTCTCCCTTCTAACATGGTATCAGTTTCCGGGTTCTAAACCCTAGCCGCCGCCGCTTCTGCACCAGCGCGCCGCCCCCGGGGCGGTCGGCTTCCATGACCGCCGTCGGGGGCCGCCCCGCCCGTACCTAGGGTTCGTCCACCGGTCGTGTTGACCAACTGCCCTAAAGAGTCTTTTTCTCGATCCTTTGGTCCAGGTTTTTCTCTCTCTCGTCGGTCATCTTGATCGGCGTTTTTCTTTTTGGTTTTCTTATCTATGCTTGATCGGTTTGTGTTGCCTGCCACTGCCGTCGACACCCCGCGCTTCTACTCCGACACCGGCACAACCGGCAGGCAACTTCACCGACCCGGCGGCCTCGCGCAACAGGCATCCCTCAAGGCCGTCGTCCGCGCGCCGGCCCGTCGTCGCCCTGCGCCAGCCGTCACCGCCCTACTCCGACCAGGACACCTGCATCGCCTATACCCGGCGGACTCATGCCATGCAGCGACCAATCATAGCAGCCGCTCGCGTGTCGGCCCGCCAATCAATCCACGCCACCCGCCTCCGCCGCGTTGATACGTCTCCAACTATCTATAATTTATGAAGCATTCATGCTATTTTATTATCTGTTTTGAATGATTATGGGCTTTATTATACGCTTTTATATTACTTTTGGTACTAACCTATTAACCGGAGGCCCATCCCATATTGTTGTTTTATTGCCTGTTTCAGTATTTCAAAGAAAAGGAATATCAAACGGAGTCCAAACGAAATGAAACCTTCGGCATCGTGATTTTTTGGAAGAATATCATCCGGGAGACTTGGAGTTCATGTCAGAAGAGCCTCGAGGAGGCCAAGAGCTAGGAGGGCTGCCCCCCCCCCCCACTGGGCGTGCCCCCTGTCTCGTGGGCCCCTCGAGCACCTCCCGACCGACTTCTTTCGCCTATATAAGCCTACGTACCCTAAAACTATCAAAAATCAAGATAGATCGGGAATTCCGCCACCGCAAGCCTCTGTAGCCACCAAAAACCTCTCGGGAGCCCGTTCCGACACCCTGCCGGATGGGGAACCCATCACCGGTGGACATCTTCATCATTCGGGCGCTCTCCATGATGAGGAGGGAGTAGTTCACCCTCGAGGCTGAGGGTATGTACAGTAGCTATGTGTTTGATCTCTCTCTCTCTCGTGTTCTCTCTTGTGTTCCCTCTATGGCATGATCTTGATGTATCCCGAGCTTTGCTATTATAGTTGGATCTTATGATGTTTCTCTCCCTCTACTCTCTTGTAATGAATTAAGTTTCCCCTTTGAAGTTATCTTATCGGATTGAGTCTTTTGTTTGAGAACACTTGATGTATGTCTTGCCGTGTTTATCTGTGGTGACAATGGGATATCACATGCCACTTGATGTATGTTTTGGTGACCAACTTGCGGGTTCCGCCCATGAACCTATGCATAGGGGTTGGCACACGTTTTCTTGACTCTCCGGTAGAAACTTTGGGGCACTCTTTGAAGTACTTTGTGTTGGTTGGATGAATCTGAGATTGTGTGATGCATATCGTATAATCATGCCCACGGATACTTGAGGTGACAATGGAGTATCTAGGTGACATTAGGGTTTTGGTTGATTTGTGTATTAAGGTGTTATTCTAGTATGAACTCTATGATAGATTGAGCGGAAAGAATAGCTTCATGTTATTTTACTACGAACTCTTGAATAGATAGAACAGAAACGATAACTTTGAGGTGGTTTCGTACCCTACCATAATCTCTTCATTTGTTCTCTGCTATTAGTGTCTTTGGAGTGACTCTTTGTTGCATGTTGAGGGATTGTTATATGATCTATCTATGTTATTATTGTTGAAAGAACTTGCACTAGTATCCTTGCCATACCGTTTACGCTCACTTTTATCATTAGTTACCTTGCTGTTTTTATAATTATAGATTACAAAAACCTATATCTACCATCCATATTGCACTTGTATCACAATCTCTTCGCCGAACTAGTGCACCTATACAATTTACCATTGTATTGGGTGTGTTGGGGACACAAGAGACTCTTTGTTATTTGGTTGCAGGGTTATTTGAGAGAGACCATCTTCATCCTACGCCTCCTACGGATTGATAAACCTTAGGTCATCCACTTGAGGGAAATTTGCTACTATCCTACAAACCTGTGCACTTGCAGGCCCAACAACGTCTACAAGAAGAAGGTTGTGTAGTAGACATCAAGCTCTTTTTTGGCGCCGTTGCCGGGGAGGTGAGTGCTTGAAGGTATATCTTTAGATCTTGCAATCGAATCTTTTTGTTTCTTGTTTTATCACTAGTTTAGTTTATAAAAGAAAACTACAAAAAAATGGAGTTAAGTTTGTCTCTTACGCATCGTCTTTTTAATATCTTTCATGACTATGATGGAAAGGAAAATTGTGCTCAAGTGCTAGAAGTAGAATGCATTAAAATGCTTGGTACTAAATCTTTGAATGATGAGCATGATTGCAATGTTGTTAGTATAAACTCTTTGAATATCCATAGTACTAATGATGATTGCACTAGTTATGATGAAAATGTCTCCTATAAGCATGTTGATTTTTGTGGAGTAGATTGGGTTTGCATGGACACACCAAATAGGGAAAATAGATATTGCAAGAGGCATAAGTATTTAGAAACTAAAAGGTTGCGAGAAAGGCTACATAAAAGTGCGGAGAATTTAAGATATCTTTACCGTTGTGAATTTTGCAATGAACAAGATCATTTACATCTCCAATGCAAATTGTTTCATGATCGAATCGTGTCCAAAAATTGTGATGATTTGATCTCCCTTTCTCATTACAATGAACTTAGATTGCTTTTGGGTTATGAAGAATTGAAACGTGCAACTAAGCTTATTCCAAAATTTAATCTTGAGCATTTCCTTGATATTGATCTAGAGACGATTTATAGGTTTTGTGCGGTGAATTGCATTGAAAATCCTTATATTGCCAATTACCTAAAGAAAAGAAAGCAAATAGAAGATGATGAGAATACTAATGAAAGGGAAGAGACTTCCCAATGTCCTCCTATTATTTCTTATGATGAATCAGGTAAGGAGGAGGAGCTTTCTATTCAACCAATCTCATGAATAAGGAGCTCAAAGAGGAAGGTTGAACCCACACATATTGTGAAGAAGAAAAAGAAAAGAAGGAGCAACAAAGGTAGAAAGGTATCCCTCCCAAATGATGTTGCTCCTACTACTCATTGTGATGATGATAATTGCTTTACTATTGGTGCTATCCATATTTTTAACGATGAGAGTGATTATGCTTATGATATGAAAAGGCCCAAGCTTGGGGAAGCTATGTTTGATGAGTATGAAATATTTGAGAATATATTTGCTGAAATTAATGTTTGTCCCAAGCTTGGGGATGCTACTTTTAATGAAGATGATATTTTTAGCCTCCCAAGTTTTGATATGCAAAGGTGTTATGATGATAGCATGCCTCGTACCTATGATGATTATATTGATGAAAGTGGGTTTGGAAGAGTGTCAACTTTAGGAAGTAGTTATACCACTATTTTGGAGGATGTTGAATCTTATTGTGATTAATATGAAAGTGGATTTGGAAGAGTGTCAACTTTATTTAGTGATGATTCCACTATCTTGGGAGAGGTTTCAATCGATTATGATGAGAACGAAGTTGCTACTTATGATGATTATTGTGATGAAACCTATGCTATAAAAAGTAGTGATGATTATATTTATAAAACATGTCATGATTATGATTACCCTTTTTCTGAACATTACTCTTTTAATGTGGAAACCATTTTTAGTGTTCAAGTCTTTTATGATACTCTTACTATTCATGAGAAGAATTTGCTTATGTGGAGAGTAGTAAATTTTCTATGCAAGTAGATCATGAAAAGAATGCTTTAGGTGCTGGTTATATTTTTGAATTCATTCATGATGCTACTGAAAATTATTATGAGGGAGGAACGTATGCTTGTAGGAATGGCAATAATGTCAAGTTTCCTCTCTGTGTGCTGAAATTTTTGAAGCTATGCTTGTTTTACCTTCCTATGCTAGTTGATTATTGTTCCCATAAGTTGTTTGCTCACAAAATCCCTATGCATAGGAAGTGGATTAGGCTTAAATGTGCTAGACATATGCTTCATGATGCTCCCGTTATGTTTCAATTCTTATCTTTTATGTGAGCATCATTGCCATCATCATGCCTAGCTAAAAAGGCATTAAAGAAAAGCGCTTGTTGGGAGACAACCCAATATTGACCCTTACTGTTTTTGTGTGTCCACATGATTATGTTACTGTAGTAATCATGTTTTATAGCTTTTGTTTCAATAAATTGCCAACTAGAACCTTTGGGAAGACTTGGGTGAAGTCTAGATGATCTTGCTGTAAAAAACAGAAACTTTAGCGCTCACGAGATTAGCTGCCATTTTTTACTGGAGAGTGATTTTAGGTTGATTATTTTTGAAGATGATTAATAGACAAATTACTCAGTTCCAGCAATTTATTTCATAATTTTTGGGGTTCCATAGGTATACGTTTGATACAGATTACTACAGACTATTCTGTTTTTGACAGATTCTGTTTTCAGTGTGTTGTTTGCTTATTTTGATGAATCTATGAGTAGTATCGGAGGGTATGAACCATATAGAAGTTAGAATACAGTAGATATTACACCAATATGATTTTATAATGAGTTCATTACAGTGCCTAAGTGGTGATTTATTTTCTTATACTAACGGAGCTTACGAGTTTTGTTTGAGTTTTGTGTTGTTGAACTTTTCAAGTTTTGGGTAAAGATTCGATGGACTATGGAATAAGGAGTGGAAAGAGCCTAAGCTTGGGGATGCCCAAGGCACCCCAAGTTAATATTCAAGGAAAACCAAGAGCCTAAGCTTGGGGATGCCCCGGAAGGCATCCCCTCTTTCGTCTTCGTTCATCGGTAACTTTACTTGGAGCTATATTTGTATTCGCCACATGATATGTGTTTTGCTTGGAGCATCATTTTCTCTTGTTAGTATTTTCTTGCTTTTATTCAGAATAATGTTTTGTATCTTTAGTTTCAATAAAAATGTCAAGGATAGCCTTTACCTTGCTTATTTTGCTAGTATACATGTTGCTGTTTGAAAACAGAAAGTTTACCGCTGTTGCAAAAATTCCCTAGAAAAGTAAGATAATGGTATAATGTTGAAACTTTTTTCATATTAACCTCTGATAAATTTATTACAGTGGGAATTTTCTCTCATATTATTTGGAGTTAGGGGAGTATTGATACTCTTTCATTCTTTACAGACTGTACTATTTTGGCAGATTGCTGTTATGTTTGCATTGTCTGCATATGTTTGCTTGTTTAATGATTCTATTTGAGGATAGGAGTATTAAATATGCAGAGACATTTATTATGCAATGTTGAATAATAATTTTAGTGATTTTTTATAGTAGAAAATGATAAGGTTTTGCATTGGTTTATACTAACCTATCTCACGAGTTCTTGTTGAGTTTGTTGTGAATGAAGCTTTTGATAAAAAGAAGAGAAATCATGATATGAGAGGAATTAAGGAGACATAAAATTTCAAGCTTGGGGATGCCCAAGGCACCCCAAGATAATATTTCAAGAAGTCTCAAGCATCTAAGCTTGGGGATGCCCCGGTAGGCATCCCACCTTTCTTCTTCAACAACTATCGGTTAGTATCAGTTTAGCCTAAGTTTTTGCTTCTTCACATGAGTTGTGCTATCCTTGCAATGTCATTTTATTTATTTTTGCTTGCTGTTTGAATAAGATACCAATATCTGAAATTCTTTAATGAGAGAGAGTCTTCATATAGCTACATAATTATTTTGCTACTCATTGATCTTCACTTATATCTTGTTGGAGTAGTTTGTCATTTACTCGTGTGCTTCACTTATATCCTATGAGTAAATTGTTGAATGAGTTGATTGTCATAAATCTGAAATTATATATGTTTCATTTGCTTATCCCATGGGGAGTAATGACTTCACATCTAAGGAGTAGAGGTTGTAAATTTATTAACGGCTAGCAAGCATTGTATTAGTCATTTGAACAATTCATGAAAGAATATTGAAGGAAGAGAGATTTCACATATAAATATACTATCCTAGACATCTTTTATAATTGTGAGCACTCATTAAGTATGACATGCTAAAGAGTTGATGTTGGACAAGGAAGACAATGTAATGGGTTATGTTTTCTCACATCTTAGTTAAAGTATATTGTCATGGATCATTCAAACATGTTGAGCTTGCCTTTCCCCCTCATGCTAGCCAAAAATTCCTAGCACCAAGTAGAAATACTACTTGTGCTTCCAATTATCCTTAAACCCAGTTTTTGCCATGAGAGTCCACCATACCTACCTTTGGATTGAGTAAGATCCTTCAAGTAAGTTGTCACCGGTGCAAGCAATAAAAATTGCTCTCTAAATATGCATGACTTATTAGTGTGGAGAAAATAAGCTTTGTACGAACTTGTTATGGAAGCAATAAAAGCGACGGACTGCATAATAAAGGTCCATATACAAGGGGCAATATAAAGTGACGTTTTTTCGCATTAAGATTTTGTGTATCCAACCCTAAAAGCACATGACAACCTCTGCTTCCCTCTGCGAAGGGCCTATCTTTTACCTTATGTCTTTTACTTTATGCAAGAGTCAAGGTGATCTTCACCTTTCCCTTTTTCATTTTATCCTTTGGCAAGCACTTTGTGTTAGGGTGATCCTGATATATATATCCAATTGGATGTACGTTAGCATGCACTATTATTGTTGACATCACCCAAAGGTGAATACGTTTGGAGGCAATATTATAAGCCCCTATCTTTCTCTGTGTCTGATTAAAGCTTCATAACCACAAGTATTGCGTGAGTGTTAGCAATTGTAGAAGACTATATGATGGTTGAGTATGTGAAGTTTGCTAAATCAAAGCTCTGACATAGACCCTTCCTAAAAATAGGATGAATTGCAATTGTTTGATGACTAAGAATGAAGTTTGCTAGTTTTCAAGAAAGTTTATGGTCTATGCTTTAACATGTGAATTGCTTGTTACTTGTTCGTGAGAAGTTTTATGAGATAAACTACTGTTATGACATATTATCATGCTTAAAAAGGTGATTGAAATTTTCATTGATCAAACTTGTGCACCTCTAGCATTCACACTTCATAAATTCTTTCTTTTATCATTTATCTACTCGAGGACGAGTAGGAATTAATCTTGGGGATGCTGATACGTCTCCAACGTATCTATAATTTATGAAGCATTCATGCTATTTTATTACCCGTTTTGAATGATTATGGGCTTTATTATACACTTTTATATTACTTTTGGGGCTAACCTATTAACCGGAGGCCCAACCCATATTGTTGTTTTATTGCCTGTTTCAGTATTTCGAAGAAAAGGAATATCAAACGGAGTCCAAACGGAATGAAACCTTCGGCATCATGATTTTTTGAAAGAATATCATCCAGGAGACTTGGAGTTCACGTCAGAAGAGCCTCGAGGAGGCCAGGAGATAGGAGGGCGCCCCCCCCCCCTACTGGGCGCGCCCCTTGTCTTGTGGGCCCCTCGAGCACCTCTCGGCCGACTTCTTTCGCCTATATAAGCCTACGTACCCTAAAACCATCAAAAATCAAGATAGATCGGGAGTTCCGCCGCCGCAAGCCTCTGTAGCCACCAAAAACCTCTCGGGAGCCCGTTCCGGCACCCTGCCGGAGGGGGAACCCATCACCGGTGGCCATCTTCATCATCTCAGCGCTCTCCATGACGAGGAGGGAGTAGTTCACCCTCGAGGATGAGGTTATGTACAGTAGCTACGTGTTTGATCTCTCTCTCTCATGTTCTCTCTCGTGTTCCCTCTATGGCACGATCTTGATGTATCCCGAGCTTTGCTATTATAGTTGGATCTTATGATGTTTCTCCCCCTCTACTCTCTTGTAATGAATTGAGTTTCCCCTTTGAAGTTATCTTATCGGATAGAGTCTTTTGTTTGAGACACTTGATGTATGTCTTGTCGTGTTTATCTGTGGTGACAATGGGATATCACGTGCTACTTGATGTATGTTTTGGTGACCAACTTGCGGGTTCCGCCCATGAACCTATGCATAGGGTTTGGCACACGTTTTCTTGACTCCCCGGTAGAAACTTTGGGGCACTCTTTGAAGTACTTTGTGTTGGTTGGATGAATCTGAGATTGTGTGATGCATATCGTAGGTGACAATGGAGTATCTAGGTGACATTAGGGTTTTGGTTGATTTGTGTCTTAAGGTGTTATTCTAGTATGAACTCTATGATAGATTGAGCGGAAAGAATAGCTTCATGTTATTTTACTACGAACTCTTGAATAGATAGAACAGAAACGATAACTTTGAGGTGGTTTCGTACCCTACCATAATCTCTTCATTTGTTCTCCGTTATTAGTGTCTTTGGAGTGACTCTTTGTTGCATGTTGAGGGATTGTTATATGATCTATCTATGTTATTATTGTTGAGAGAATTTGCACTAGTGAAAGTATGAACCCTAGGCCTTGTTTCCTATCATTGCAATACCGTTTACGCTCACTTTTATCACTAGTTACCTTGCTGTTTTTATAATTTCGGATTACAAAAACCTATATATACCATCCATATTGCACTTGTATTACCATCTCTTCACCGAACTAGTGCACCTATACAATTTACCATTGTATTGGGTGTGTTGGGGACATAAGAGACTCTTTGTTATTTGATTGCAGGGTTGTTTGAGAGAGACCATCTTCATCCTACGCCTCCTACGGATTGATAAACCTTAGGTTATCCACTTGAGGGAAATTTACTACTATCCTACAAACATGTGCACTTGCAGGCCCAACAACGTCTACAAGAAGAAGGCTGTGTAGTAGACATCACGCGTCTGCACGGCGGCCTGGCGGTGTACCTCGTTGGCCTCATCCTCGGCAGCGTCGGGACAGTTGTGTCAGGCTCGTTGGCTGCCTCAACTCGGGCGCCGCTGCTCCATTGGTCGCTCGGGCCTCCCCGCCCGAGCGCCGGCGCTGCTTTGGCAGCCTGGGTGGCGGTGCTGACAAGCTCGTCCGCACGATGTCCCACGCTGTCCGTCGTTGTTGGCCTCATCTCGAACTCCGTCGCCACCCCGCCTCCACCGAGCGGCGTCCCCGACCTCAAGCACACTCGGCTTGATCACACGCTTGCCGCCGCGATTCGCCTCATCTACACCGCGCGACCGACCTGGCCTGTCGGTTACGCGCGCCTCCGCAGGTCCCGTGAAGATCATCCCCGAGTTTAGCGCCCCCCACCACCGATCGAGCAACTTGCTGCCATTGCATTGCCCCATCGGGACGCAGTGCCACTGCCCCGTGGTTCTCCTCGCGGCTGCATCGACTCGCACGTCGCCGCTGCGTGCTACCTCTTGAGCTTGCGTTGGTTTTCCTTAAAGAGGAAAGGGTGATGCAGCAATAGTAGCGTAAGTATTTCCCTCAGTTTTTGAGAACCAAGGTATCAATCCAGTAGGAGGCTCCTCAAAAGTCCCACGCACCTACACAAACAGACAAAGAACTCGCAACCAACGCAATAAAGGGGTTGACAATCCCTTCACGGCAACTTGCGAAAGTGAGATCTGATAGAGATAGTATGATAAGATAAATATATTTTTGGTATTTTATGATATAGATTGGAAAAGAAAAGATGCAATTAAAAGTAGATTGAAAGCTTATATGATAAAAGATAGACCCGGGGGCCATAGGTTTCACTAGTGACTTCTCTCAAGATAGCATAAGTATTACGGTGGGTGAACAAATTACTATCGAGCAATTGATAGAAAAGCGAATAATTATGAGATTATCTAGGCATAATCATGTGTATAGGCATCACGTCCGTGACAAGTAGACCGACTCCTGCCTGCATCTACTACTATTACTCCACACATCGACCGCTATCCAGCATGCATCTAGAGTATTAAGTTCATAAAGAACAAAGTAACACATTAAGAAAGATGACATGATGTAGAGGGATAAACTCATGCAATATGATACAAACCCCATCTTTTTATCCTCAATGGCAACAAAACAATACGTGCCTTGCTGCCCCTGCTGTCACAGGGAAAGGACACCGCAAATTGAACCCAAAGCTAAGCACTTCTCCCATTGCAAGAAAGATCAATCTAGTAGGCCAAACCAAACTGATAATTCGAAGAGAACTGCAAAGATAACTTAATCACATATAAAAGAATTCAGAGGAGATTCAAATATTTCTCAAATATAAACTTGATCATAAACCCACAATTCATCGGGTCTCGACAAACACACCGTAAAAAGAGTTACATCGAATAGATCTCCAAGAAGATCGAGGAGAACATGGTATTGAGATCCAAAAAGAGAGAAGAAGCCATCTAGCTGATAACTATGGACCCGAAAGGTCTGTGGTAAACTACTCACAACTCATTGAAGGGGCTATGGTGTTGATGTAGAAGCCCTCCGTGGTCGATTCCCCCTCCGGTGGAGCGCCGGCGAAGGCTCCAAGATGGGATCTCGCGGATACAGAAGGTTACGGTGGTGGAAATAGTTTTTCATGGTCGCCTCTGATGTTCTCGGGGTACGTGGGTATATATAGGAGGAAGAAGTAGGTCGGTGGACACCCGAGGGGCCCACGAGATAGGGGGCGCGCCCAGTAGGGGGGCGCCCTCCACCCTCGTGGCCGCCTCGACTGCTTCTTGACTTGCACTCCAAGTCCTCTAGATCACGTTCGTTCCAAAAATCACGCTCCTGAAGGTTTCATTCCGTTTGGACTCCGTTTGATATTCCTTTTCTTCGAAACACTGAAATAGGCAAAAAAACAACAATACAGGCTGGGCGTCCGGTTAGTAGGTTAGTCCCAAAAATGATATAAATGTGTAAAGTAAAGCCCATAAACATCCAAAACGTGTAATATAATAGCATGTAACAATCAAAAATTATAGATACATTGGAGATGTATCAAGCATCCCCAAGCTTAATTCCTGCTCGTCCTCAAGTAGGTAAATGATAAAAACAGAATTTTTGATGTGGAATGCTACCTAGCATAATTCTCAATGTAATTTTCTTTATTGTGGCATGAATGTTCAGATCCAAATGATTGAAAATAAAAGTTCATATTGACATAAGAAATAGTAATACTTCTAGCATACTAATCAAAGCAATCATGTCTTCTCAAAATAACATGGCTAAAGAAAGTTCATCCCTACAAAATCATATAGTTAGGCTATGCTTCATTTTTGTCACACAATAATGCTCCCAAATTATACACCCCCGATGACAAGCCAAGCAATTGTTTCGTACTTAAATAATCTAAAACTTTTTCAACTTTCATGCAATACATGAGCGTGAGCCATGGATATAGCACTATGGGTGGAATAGAATATGATGATGGGGATTGTGTGGAGAAGACAAAAAAGGAGAAAGTCTCACATTGACAAGAATAATCAACGGGCTATGGAGATGCCCATCAATTGATGTCAGCATGAGGAGTAGGGATTGCCATGCAACTGGTGCACTAGAGCTATAAATGTATGAAAGCTCAACAAAAGAAAACTAGTGGGTGTGCATCCAACTTGCTTGCTCACGAAGACCTAGGGCATTTTGAGGAAGCCCATCATAGGAATATACAAGCCAAGTTCTATAATGAAAAATTCCCACTAGTATATGAAAGTGACAACATATGAGACTCTCTATATGAAGAACATGGTGCTACTTTGAAGCACAAGTGCGCAAAAGAGATAGTTACATTGCCCCCTTTTTATTTTCTTTTATTTTCTTTTTTCTTTTTTTTGGGCCGTCCTTTCTTTTCTTTTGGCCTTTTTTTCCTTTGGCCTTTTTTTTTCTTTTTGGCCTTTCTTTTTTTTCTTTTTGAGGACAATGCTCTAATGATGATGATCATCACACTTTTATTGATTTACAACTCATGAATTACAACTCAAAACTAGAACAAGATATGACTCTATATGAATGCCTCCGACGGTGTACCGGGATGGGCAATGAATCAAGAGTGACATGTATGAAAAATTATGCATGGTGGCTTTGCTACAAATACGATGTCAACTACATGATCATGCAAGGCAATATGACAATAGTAATGCGTGTCATGATGATAAACGGAACGGTGGAAAGTTGCATGGCAATATATCTCGGAATGGCTATGGAAATGCCATAATAGGTAGGTATGGTGGCTGTTTTGAGGAAGATATAAGGAGGTTTATGTGTGATAGAGCGTATCATATCACGGGGTTTGGATGCACCAGCGAAGTTTGCACCAACTCTCAAGGTGAGAAAGGGCAATGCACGGTACCAAAGAGGCTAGCAATGATGGAAAGGTAAAAGTGCGTATAATCCATGGACTCAACATTAGTCAAAAGAACTCATATACTTATTGCAAAAATCTACAAGTCATCAAAAACCAAGCACTACGCGCATGCTCGTAGGGGGATAGATTGGTAGGAAAAGACCATCGCTCGTCCCCGACCGCCACTCATAAGGATGCACAATCTAAGAACACCTCATGTTTCAAATTTGTTACACAACTTTAACCATACGTGCATGCTACGGGACTTGCTAACTTCAACACAAGCATTCTTTAAATTCATAATCACCCAACTAGCATGACTTTAATATCATTACCTCCATATCTCAAAACATTTATCAAGTAACAAATTGATTATAGCATCCAATTCACTTCTTATGATAGTTTCGATTATACCCAACTTGGATGCCCACCATTCTAGGACCAATTTTATAACCATAGCAAATACCATTCTGTTCTAAGAGACTCTCAAAATAATATAAGTGAAGCATGAGTGACTAGCAATTTCTACAAAATTAAGCCATCGCCGTGCTCTAAAAGATATAAGTGAAGCACTAGAGCAAAAACTATCTAGCTCAAAAGATATAAGTGAAGCACATAGAGTATTCTAATAAATTTCAATCAAGTGGGATTCTCCCAAAAGGTGTGTACAGCAAGGATGATTGTGGAAAACTAAAAGCAAATACTAATATCATACAAGACGCTCCAAGCAAAACACATATCATGTGGCGAATAAAAATATAGCTCCAAGTAAAGTTACCGATAAACGAAGACGAAAGAGGGGATGCCTTCTGGGGGCATCCCCATGCTTAGGCTTTTGCCTGTTCTTGAATATCTTGGGGTGCCATGGGCGTCCCCAAGCTTAGGCTCTTGCCAATCCTTATTCCATAGTTCATCAAATCTTTACCCAAAATTTGAAAACTTCACAACACAAAATTCAACAGGAAATCTCATAAGCTCCGTTAGTGAAAGAAAGCAAAACCACAACATAGGGTACTATAATGAACTCATTCTTTATTTATATTGGTGTTAAACCTACTGTATTCCAAGTTCTCTATGGTTCATACCACTTAATACTAGCCATAGATGCATCGAAATAAGCAAACAACACACGAAAAACAGAATCTATCAAAAACAGAACAGTCTGTAGAAATCTGTAACCCTCGAATACTTCTGGAACCCTAAAAATCCTACCAAAATAGGAAGTCCTGAGAAATTTATCTATTGATCTACAGCAAAAAGAATAAACGCAAAATCATGTTTCTGTGAATTAACAAAATTATTTTCGTGCGTGCAAAGTTTCTGTTTTTCAGCAGAATCAAATTAACTATCATCATAGGTTATCCTATAGGTTCTACTTGGCACAAACACTAATTGAAACATAAAAACACATCTAAACAAAAGTAAGATGCAAAATTTATTACTAAACATAAACAAAAACAAAAAACACAAATAAAATTGGGTTGCCTCCCAACTAGCGCTATCGTTTGACGCCCCTAGCTAGGCATAAAAGCGAGGATAAATCTAACTAGTGCCATCTTTGGCACTCAATTCATAAGTAGCTCGCATGATAGATTCATAAGGTAATTTAACTTTCTTTCTCGAAAAGTGCTCCATGCCTTTCCTTAATGGAAATTGGAATCTAATATTCCCTTTCCTTCGTATAAGGAAAGGTCTACCAATAATAATAGGGCAAGAAAGATTACAATCTATATCAAGAACGATAAAATCTACGGGCACCGAATTTCTATTTACAACAATTAGAACATCATTGATCCTTCCCATTGGCTTTTTAATGGTGGAATCCGCAAGGTGCAAATTTAAAGAGCAATCATCAAGATCATGGAAACCTAGAACATCACATAAAGTTTTCGAAATCATGGAATCACTAGCACCCAAATCACATAAAGCATAACACTCATGATCTTTAGTTTTAATATTTATAGTAGGTTCCCACACATCATTAAGTTTTCTAGGTATAGAAACTTCCAAATTAGGTTTTTCATCAAAAGATTGCATCAAGGCATCAACAATATGTTTGGTAAAAGCTTTATTTTGACTATACACATGAGGAGAATTCACAACGGATTGCAACAAGGAAATACAACCTTCTAAAGAACAATTATCATAATTAAATTCCTTGAAATCCAAGATGGTGGGTTCAATGCTATTTAAAGTATTGACCTCTCCAATCCCACTTTTACCAAATTTAGCATCAAGATCTAAAAACTCCAAATCATTGGGACGCCTTTTAACTAAAGTTGACTCATCTCCAGTCCCATCATTATTAAGATTCATATTGCAAAACAATGATCTAATAGGGGACACATCAATAACTTTAAGATCTTCATCATTATTTTCATGGAAACTAGAATAACACGCCTTTACAAAGCAATCTTTCTTAGCATGCAATCTAGCGGTTCTTTCTTTGCACTCATCAATGGAATTTCTCATAGCTTTGAGAGACTCATTGATATCATGCTTAGGAGGAGTAGATCTAAGTTTCAAAGAATCAACATCAAGCGAGAGTCTATCAGCGTTCCTAGCCAAATCATCAAATTTAAGCAATTTTTCTTCAAGCAAGGCATTAAAATTCTTTTGAGAGATCATAAATTCTTTAACACTATTCTCAAAATTAGAGGGCATATTATTAAAATTACCATAAGAATTATTGTAGGAATTTTCATAATTATTAGAGGAATTACTAGGGAACGGTCTAGGATTAAAGTTTCCTCTATAAGCATTGTTTCCAAACTATTCCTACCAACAAAATTCACATACATAGATTCATTATTATTCTCAATCAAAGTAGACAAAGGCATATCATTGGGATCAATAGGAGCACTCTTAGTAGCAAACAATTTCATAAGTTCATCCATCTTTCCACTCAAAACATTAATTTCTTCTATAGCATGCACTTTTTTACTAGTAGATCTTTCGGTGTGCCATTGAGAATAATTAGCTTAATATTATCAAGGAGTTTTGTAGCATCTCCTAAAGTGATTTCCAGAAACATGCCTCCCGCGGCCGAATCTAAAAGATTTCTAGAAGCAAAATTCAATCCGGCATAAATTTTTTGTATGATCATCCATAAATTCAAACCATGAGTAGGGCAATTCTGAATCATCAATTTCATTCTTTCCCAAGATTGGCCAACATGCTCATGATCAAGTTGTTTAAAATTCATAATATCGTTCCTAAGAGTGATGTTCTTAGCAGGAGGAAAATATTTAGAGATAAAAGCATCTTTTCACTTGTTCCAAGAATCAATACTATTTTTAGGCAAAGACGAAAACCAAACTTTAGCACGATCTCTAAGTGAAAACGGAAATAACTTCAATTTAACAATATCATTATCCGTATCTTTCTTCTTTTGCATCTCCCACAAGTCAACAAAGTTGTTTAGATGGGTAGCGGCATCTTCACTAGGAAGGCCGGTGAATTGATCTTTCCTAACAAGATTCAGCAAATCAGTATTGATTTCACAAGACTCAACATCATTAAGAGGAGCAATCGGAGTACTAAGGAAATCATTATTATTGGTATTGGAGAAATCACACAATTTGGTATTATCTTGCGCCATGGTGATAAGTAATCCAACACACAAGCAAACAAAAAGGCAAACGAAAAAGAGAGGAGATCGGGAAAGAGAGGGCGAATAAAACGGCAAGGGTGAAGTGAGGGAGAGGAAAATGAGAGGCAAATAGAAAATAATGTAAATGCGAGGGAGATGAGTTTGTGAAGGGTACTTGGTATGTCTTGACTTGAGCGAAGACCTCCCCGGTAACGGCGCCAGAAATCCTTCTTGCTACGTCTTGAGCTTGCGTTGGTTTTCCTTAAAGAGGAAAGGGTGATGTAGCAATAGTAGCGTAAGTATTTCCCTCAGTTTTTGAGAACCAATGTATCAATCCAGTAGGAGGCTCCTCAAAAGTCCCACGCACCTACACAAACAAACAAAGAACTAGCAACCAACGCAATAAAGGGGTTGTCAATCCCTTCACGGCCACTTGCGACAGTGAGATCTGATAGGGATAATATGATAAGATAAATATATTTTTGGTATTTTATGATATAGATTGGAAAAGTAAAGATGCAAATAAAAGTAGATTGAAAGCTTATATGATAAAAGATAGACCCGGGGGCCATAGGTTTCACTAGTGACTTCTCTCAAGATAGCATAAGTATTACGATGGAACAAATTACTGTCGAGCAATTGATAGAAAAGCGAATAATTATGAGATTATCTAGGCATGATCATGTATATAGGCATCACATCCGTGACAAGTAGACCGACTCCTGCCTGCATCTACTACTATTACTCCACACATCGACCGCTATCCAGCATGCATCTAGAGTATTAAGTTCATAAAGAACAGAGTAACACATTAAGAAAGATGACATGATGTAGAGGGATAAACTCATGCAATATGATATAAACCCCATCTTTTTATCCTCGATGACAACAATACAATATGTGCCTTGCTGCCCCTGCTGTCACTGGGAAAGGACACCGTAAGATTGAATCCAAAGCTAAGCACTTCTCCCATTGCAAGAAAGATCAATCTAGTAGGCCAAACCAAACTGATAATTCGAAGAGACTTGCAAAGATAACTTAATCACACATAAAAGAATTCAGAGGAGATTCAAATATTTCTCATAGATAAACTTGATCATAAACTCACAATTCATCGGATCATGACAAACACACCGTAAAAAGAGTTACATCGAATAGATCTCCAAGAAGATCGAGAGAACATGGTATTGAGATCCAAAAAGAGAGAAGAAGCCATCTAGCTAATAACTATGGACCCGAAGGTCTGTGGTAAACTACTCACAACTCATCGGAAGGGCTATGGTGTTAATGTAGAAGCCCTCTGTGGTCGATTCCCCCTCCGGCGGAGCGCCGGCGAAGGCTCCAAGATGGAATCTCGCGGATACAGAAGGTTATGGTGGTGGAAATAGTTTTTCGTGGTCACCTATGATGTTCTTGGGGTACGTGGGTATATATAGGAGGAAGAAGTAGGTCGGTGGATGCCCGAGGGGCCCACGAGATAGGGGGCGCGCCCAGTAGGGGGGGTGCGCCCTCCACCCTCTTGGCCGCCTCGACTGCTTCTTGACTTGCACTCTAAGTCCTCTGGATCACGTTCGTTCCAAAAATCATGGTCCCGAAGGTTCATTCCATTTGGACTCCGTTTGATATTCCTTTTCTTCGAAACACTGAAATAGGCAAAAAAACAGCAATACGGGCTGGGCCTCCGGTTAGTAGGTTAGTCCCAAAAATGATATAAATGTGTAAAGTAAAGCCCATAAACATCCAAAACGGGTAATATAATAGCATGGAACAATCAAAAATTATAGATACGTTGGAGACGTATCACTACGTCGCCCCTACGGCCCGTAGTGCCGCGATACGCGGTCCCAGCCGTCGCCCCGAGGTTGTCCTCGCAGTTGCATCGACCCGCGCTCCGCCGCTGCACCGCCCTTTCGGGCCGTAGCACCGCGGCCCGCGGTCCCTGCCGCCGCCCCGAGGTCCTCCTGCTGTCACCCCGACCTGCCCGTCGCCGTTGTGTCGCCCCTTCGGGCCGTAGTGCCGCGGCCCGCGGTCCACTTTGCTGTCCCCGCACGTCGACTTCCTGTGGTACGCGTCGCGCCGTCTCCCTTGGCGTGGGAACTCCATCGTCCGCGCCGGTCTTCGTCACGTTGTCAAGGTTCTTCGTCTACTTCGAGCATCGCCGCCGCTACCCCCGTAGCCGCCGCAGTCGCCCGTCCACCCCCTTCGTCTTCGTTCAACACCAGCCCATCGCCAGCGTCACCGTCATCTACCCTGACCGCTTCATCTACTCCAACAACCGCGGGCGACATTGGCCCTGCGCCAATTGGCGCTGCAATCGTCGTCGAGTCCTTCTTTGCTGGTCTCTCCTACTTCTTCAACACAGCGTATAGCTCGTGCAGGTCCCAGTCTACGCATGCCCGGTGGTGGCAACACCGCCGCATGCCTTCGTCCATGACGTGTCCCCGGGCCTGGCAAGCCTAGTGCGGCGCTTCGTCAACTTCGTCTTCGTCTGTCTACGCATGCCCGGTGCTGACAACACCGAGGCGTGCCTTCGTCTACGATGTGTCCCCGGGGTTGGCAACCCCGGCGCGGCGCGTCGTCAACATCATCTACTTCTTGGCGCACCACTACTTCGACACCACTGCGCCCATGACTTACTCGTGCCTGCTTGCGCCCGCGGCTCCATGGTGACTTCCTCGACACCGGCCACCCCGACTCGACATCGACCATGACATTCTTTGCACGGCTACCCCGACCACGGCTCCACCACCTACGCTCTCAGCTACATCGCCAAAAGGCACAAAGGGCTACTGCCTGCTTGAGCAACCTCATCGGTTTTCACTTCAGCCACGACTCCGCGATGCATCGACCGTTACGACTGTGTGTGTGGGGGGGGGGGTGTCCGTCAACTTGCCTTCGGAATCTTCTCCAGTCTCACCGTCTGCGTCGCTACCGTTGTGACTGCACGGGGATGTTGAGTATCGTGATTATTAGGAAAGACGAGATAGACTAGGATTTGTTCTGGCTTGTCTTGTACTCCAAGTAGATCATTTACCCCTATATATATGCCCACGAGGCTCAAGAAATACAACGAACTATTCCACCAAATCCCTCTCTCCCTTCTAACATAAACAGATGGGTGGACAGGCGCAATGTGTGCCCTTGTCCTTCCCTGGCCTGCCCGTCGGGAACACAATCGCCCTTTTTTCTTCTCCCCCCCTCGCCCCACCCCGCCATAGCCGTCACTGCCATTTTCTCGGCTGCCTAGCCCAGCCGACCATAGCACGACGACCGGATATGTGCCTCGCTCACCCCAGTGCCGGCAGTCAACTGTTATATCTACGACCGCGGGATTTGGCGCATCCAGCCGCCTGCGGTTGCGCCTTACCATGGATTGGACGGATAATGGGTTGCACAACCATGGCAACGCGTGCGCATCGCATGCAGGTCCTGAATCCACCTCTGGCCGCTCGGACATATCTCATCGGCGGTTTGCCGGCAAAGACACGGTCAGCCTCTGTCGGCGTTCTGGGAACGGGGGTCCCCAGACTTGCCAGCCTACGGCGTGGCTCGAGCAGTGGCCCAGTACGACCAGTCTTCATGAACCCAAGCTCAAGACCCTCGCGAGGGGCCAGGCCTTGCGGGGCGAACGACACAAGGCTTCCTCGGGGGCGGCCTCACCAGGTAGGCTCGCGAGGAGGCGGAGAGATCAAGGCAAGGAGTACCTCGCGAGGTGCTCGTGACGCAAGCCATGACGATCAAGACCAGACGGGCGCCAGCCTGCGCAGTGTCCTTGTTTCCTGTTTGGTGCAAAGGGGGCAAGCGCAGGCGCGGAGTACCGAGGCATCAGGCAAAGGCTTCCATATCGGTGCAACGAGACCAAGACCAGCAGAGCGGCAGGACGGAGATCACCGTGGAGCCCAAGACGGCGTCATCACCAGTGCCTTTGGCAGACGAAGACCAACTTTAGTCAGGATAGCTTGTACTAGCTCTGCCCCTTCAAAATGTTCGTTGTTGGCTCCCTTCCCACTCAATATCTGGGAAGAGGACCGGGGCCTCTATAAATAGAGATAGCCACCACAGTAGAAGGGGATCCGATCGAATCCTTCCCTAGTAGAATGCTACACCAGCTCAAGAACACCCCTCGCGAGGCTGTTCTTCCTCTGTACTGTTCATCATCAGCCCAAGAGGCAATCCACCACACCACACACTAGATTAGGGTATTACACCACAACGGTAGCCCGAACTAGTAGAAACCTCATGTCCCTTGTGTTGTTCATCGTGCTAGCTTAGAATCGTGGTGAGCTTTTGGGGCGTGAATCGGTAGGGAGAAGATCTTCGTGCGCACCCCAGAGTTCGAACCTTAAGGGTTTTGCCGAAACCCGATATCTGACATTTGGCGCGCCAGGTAGGGGTTGCCGAAATCCTCTTTCCGCCGATCTGCGTTCCACTACTTCGTCGTATCCATGTCCAGTGACCCGATGGCAAATGCCGACCACTGGGCAGCATGGCCTGCCCATGCCGCGCCGCCTCCCAAGGTGATCTCAACCCCGCGCCTTAGGCAGCCCGCGCTCCGCAGAACACTGTGGGGCATGGGCGACGCGGTCAAGCGCCGCCTGCCCTCACCCCGCGGCAGGTGCGATCAGCAGCAAGGGCCTCAAACTACACCGCAGCCACAACGCCGCACACCCGGCGGGAACAAGCGAACATGAAGGTCGCGCTCACAGTGGCTTGGGAGCTCCTACGGTGCAGGATGCAGGAGAGCGGCCATGACGTGCTGCCGGAGCGCGTCGTCGAGCTCCTGGATGTCGTTGCTTTAGGGGCGCCTCCTTTCTGCATCCATCTTCCACCCCAGGCCCCGGGCGGATCATACGGTGGGCCCATCCGCGCCCGTGCGCCCTCAGGCGTGCCCCAAGGCTTCATCAACACCAGCTCAACCGTCAGCGCAGGGCGTCAAATTGCACTAACACCACCCCCGGCGAGCGAGGGCATGCACATTGCCGCCTACGGCCCGGGCGGGCTGCCGCCCTATCACCTCCAAGACGACGCTTCGAGTCAAGCCGCGTGGAGAGTGGGGCACTACGGCGAAGCCTTCGGGACGGCGACCTCGAAGGCTTACGTACCCCACATGGTGGATCGGGAATACGCACTAGAAGACGACCATGGCTCGTTCCTCGGGCCAGGCTGGGAGGAAGAGACGCCAGAAGCCAAACCTTTTCAGGAGCCTCAAGGAAGCCTCACCAACCGCGCTGGCGGCAGCAACTATCGGGTACCACTAATTCCTCAGGAGCAAGCTTATGCTAACCATGGGTCGCAGCAAGTTCAGGTCACTGCAGCAGAAGGTTGCCCCAGCTCAGCAGCCTCCCTTCCGCTAGGAGGGGCGCACTGGGGGCTGCAGGAGAGGGGCCGGGAGCCAGGCCCCTCCCCGCGGCGCATGGAGCAAGGTGTTTCCCGGAGGCAGGCCCTCTGCTGGGGAGGTGCTGCAAAAGCCTGCCCCCGGCAGAGGACCCGTGGTCGTCAGGGGAACTGCTGGCATCCCCTTTACCCCATTGGCGTCGTCCTTGGTTCGGTCGCCGTCAATGGTGGTCGCGGGTGGCACAAGGCGGGGCCCTCGTCTGGCGATATGAAGCAAGGCCGGTATCTGTGAAGAAGGCCCAGTGCCTGTGAAGCTCGCCGCCCGTGACACTCTCATGTAATAATGAGTTGGGGTTGTACATGCCTCGGAGTCTCCGGAGAGCCGCCCTCGGGCCTCGGGGGCTCCCTCCCATGCCTAGTGGCAGCACTTAGCTCCGCGCTAGTGAGAAGACGTCGAAGACTAGACTAGGTGCCGGACGCGGCCTTTTGCTTTTTACCTCCCTTTCTGTGGTCGAGCTTCCTTGCTTCGGATTTAAGTTGAAGTTGAATTTGCATTTGCATATGTGCGGGGAGGGGTGACTTGTCTCGTTCGTGTGTTTTCTTGCGTTCTGGTTTTTGCCCTGGTCCGGAGTTTGCACCAGCTGCCTCCCCCTCGCGAGCCTCGCGGACGGGGCTGGGCTCAGCACACGCGCGCATGCCGTCCCGCGGCCGGCACTCGCTCTCACGAGGCTCTCACCACATGGTCATCAGGTCCCCCCAGAGGACCCTCAGAGAATCACAGCCTCGCAAGCCTACCCAAGGCTCACCCGGGCTAAAGGTAAACCACAGTAATTAACCCATCGCAGGGCCCGTAACATCACGCAGGCACGCATTCGGCGTCGTTCCTAAAAACATGTGGACAATAATCCTTTTTACATGAGGGGCTTCCCCTCCCAAAATGCTCTTACAACCTTTAGGGCCGCGCCCGAGCTTTTTCTACGCAGGATAAATAGCAGGGGGATACAGGATCAGTCAGACATATCGCTCACCGCATCCTCTTGGTCGCCTCCAGAGGCGTCACTGGCGCTGCTGTCACTGCCTCACTGGCATCACCATCGCCGTCATCGATGCTATCTTCGCCACCGTTCACCACATCACCTTCATCCGCAGCAACTACCACCCCGTCATCATCAGAAGCGAAGGCCCTGACAAGTGCATCCACGTTGTCCTCCACCCACCGTGCCAAGTCGCCTCGAATGGCCACGGGCACCGGAGCAATGACGGCGTCGAAGTCGAAGTGGGGATCTCTATCCTGAAGATGGCTGAAGACACGGGAGAATGAGTGCCCGAGCAGGCTACGGCTCCTCTCCTCGACGAGCTGGCAAGCTCTCTCAGAGCGATTCTCCAGATGCGTCACCACGTCAGTGAAGAACTGGAGATGACCGGCATAGTTGGTCACATGGGGTTGCGGAGCATTCGCATCACAGATATTGCCTAGGGCCGCGTTGGCCCTGTCCCTGAGCGCTTGGAGCATGGGGCCATGCATATGCTCCAGCGTCTACCGCTGGAGAATTTCTTCTCTGTTCTGCCGTGCAACGGACTCAGCATCGTCAACCCGCCGTTGAAGAAGAAGCGGCTCGGCACGGAAGGAGGCCAACTCAGTCTGCGCCGAGACCAGGGCGGCTGCGGTGGCCTCTGCGCGCTGCGTCACTCCGGTCAGCTTGGACCTGAGGGCGGCAGTCCTGCCTGCAGCCTCGGCTTCAATCAGCTCCAGCCTCTCATCGTACCCGCGTACGAGATCCACGTGAACTTCCGCCACGCGGCGGTCGACCTCTTCTTGGATTTGAGCCTCCCGTGCGCCAACATCGTCCTCCGCCTGGGTAACCTGGCGCTCCCTCATCTCCAACCGCTCAAGGTCGAGGTTGCGCTCGGCGGCCTCCAGCGTCAGTGCTTCTTCACGCCTCCAGAGCTCCTCCTCCTTGACAGGCGTCCCCTTCAGCGACGCAAGGGCGGCCTGGCGCAGCTCCACTTGCTGCTCCAGGGAAGTGCTCCAGGCTTAGAGCTCCCACGCGTGCTTCTCCGCGATCTCGCGTCGTTGGTCTGCTTCCTGAGCCTCCTCAATAGCTCGGGAGCAGGCCTTTCGCGAGGCTGCAAGGGATGCTTCGGCCTTCGCGTTGTCAAGCTCGCGCTAATGGCGCGCAAGGTTGACTGCCACCTTCAGCTTGTGCCGCTCCTCTATCAGCCGCAGGCCCTCAGCTTCAAGACACGCGTCCACATCCTGAGCTCTCCACCAAGCTGGCCCACCGCGTCCGTCGCTTGCCGGAGGAACTCTTGGCAGATGACGCTGCGCTCCCACGCTCGCTTGAGAACGTCATCAATATTGTCCTTCGCCACCGGCGTTGGCGGAGGGCCCTGAAGTGGTTCACCCCCTCCCGGCAAGGGGCTGGGGGCTAGCACCCCCACAATCGCCGGGCGGGCTCCGCGAGGGGCCCAGGCCGACGCAGATCCATTTCCAGAAGAAGAGCCAAGGACCGACTTCAACCATTCACCGTCCATGATCAGAGAAGGAGCCCGGGGCAGGCTGGTCACACCCCGAGCGAGGTCGCGAAGGAAAGGCGGCAAGGGCACAGGCTCGAGGCACCATGCGGGCCGGCTTACTTCATCGGCCGAACTCGCGTCAGGGGCAACACGCAGGCTCGGGACGCTCAAGGCCAGCAATGGAGGCAAGGCCAAAGGAAGTTGCTTCTTGGCAGACTCCGCATGATTGGCAGGAGGGATCCTGAAGGGCCACGGTCAGGAAATGGACCAGCGATTGAGGAGTTGCAAGAATGAGGTACTTGCTCATCTACGGCTAAGTACTTCCTATGCTTCAACGGTAGGCAGGGGCGCCCGCTGCCACTCAAAGACTCTTTCCTCTTGTGGAGGGCATCGAAATCTATGCGGAACCGACCCAGGCGCTCAACGTGTGGGCCAGCATGAGGTGCGGATGAAGAAGCGCTCAGATGGCCAACCTCAAGGGCGCCAAGCCTGGAGGAGCGATCAGACACCACTCCCTGATGACCTGCCGAGGCCTCGGGGGCTCCAGCCTCGGGAGTCGCAGGTCGCGTCTCCACATCAACAACCGCCTCAGGGTGGGCTTCATAAGCTCCGGAGGATGACGCCTCGGGAGCCCCGTGCGATGTCGGCACCACGACACCAGAGCTTCCAGCTTCAAGCAATGCTTGCCTCCCCGCACCAGCTCCTGGGGCAAGATCGGTGTTGGCGATCGGTAGGGGAGCCATGGTGACCGGATTCTCGCGAGGCCCCACGAGGCCGGCCGGGCGTAACCCCCATTTGTCGAAGTGAGGCATCTGCCTCGTGAACTCGGACCCGCCCGAGCAGAGATACATGAGGCTGCCCCCATGCCGGATATCGCCCAGCGAGGGGTCGCCTGTCAAGACCTCCAACACCTTCTTCAGCATTTCAGGCGTCAGCTCCGTATCCTGGAGCCTCATGCAGTCCTGATACCCGGTCAGGGCCCACATCGGCCGGGAGTGCCGCTGGGGAGGAGCAATGCGACACTGGAGGAACTCCTTCACATCCTGGGGCGCAGTCACACCGAGCTCCCTCAACCTCTCCAGTCGGTGCCAAACGAAGGAGAGCCGGGGGCTCACGAGCCTCTCGTGGCCCCAGCCCGGATTGGGGATGGCAAGCAATGTCGGATGCGAAAGCAGGGGGCTGGGCACTCCGACATCCACATACAGCCACCGCGTTCGGAACCCACTCATGGAAGGTGAAAGGCTATAATCAATCCCCAAGGTGGCCATCTCTGCCACGGCCTGGAAGCTCACGCACCCCAAGCACTGCAAGGGGTCGGTCAGGCGCAAGGAGAAGAAGTGATGCGAGAGGGCAATGGAAGGAGCAATGCCCACCATGGCTTTGCAGACGAAGGCGAATACATCAAGAAGGGTAGCGGATTGAGGATCAAGGTGCATCATATGGATCTGATAGTGGGAGAGCACCACATTAAAAAAGGCGGAGAAAGGAGAACCAGGCCAGCCCACAGGGCGTCGACGGAGAATCGAACCTCCATGACGATCCTGTCAACGGAGGCGTGGGACGCAGGCCAAACCATCGTCCTTCCGCACTCGTTGAAGCTGGAGGCGAGTGCGGGGTGGACCTTCTCCAAGGCCTCCAGATTGAGCACCAGCGACCGGCCGACGGCGGGCTCGATTGCCGGAGGCGAACTGGATGAGGACACGGGCTTCTTCCTCTTCTCTTTGCTAGTTGGCGCCATGGCGATGGAGGGGGAAGCGCTCAAGTCAGATTGGAAGCGGAAACAGAGGTTCGAGGAAGAGAGGGGAACAGGAAGCACGCGGGCGGCAAAGAGGAAATAACTGTGTAAAGCTTCGTGGCCGCCTAGCCAGGCGGATATTGGGGGAGCATGGGGAAGCGGAGATGCCCACGTCCCATCAGTCGCCACGCGTCAACCAAGGCCGCAGGCTGTTGGGGCCTGCGGCGCTCTGCACTTGCCCTTTGGCTTCGCTGCTAAGCCAAGTCAGAGCGCGCCTTGGGCCCGGGGGCTACTATCGGCGTTCTGGGAACGGGGGTCCCCAGACTTGCCTGCCTGCGGCCTGCGGCGTGGCTCGAGCAGTGGCCCAGTACGACCCGTCTTCATCAACCCAAGTTTAAGACCCTCGCGAGGGGCCAGGCCTTGCGGGGCGGACGACACAAGGCTTCCTCAGGGGCGGCCTCACCAGGTAGGCTCGCGAGGAGGCGGATAGATCAAGGCAAGGAGTACCTCGCGAGGTGCTCATGACGCAAGCCATGACGATCAAGACCAGGCGGGCGCCAGCCTGCACAGTGTCCTCGTTTCCTCTTTGGTGCAAAGGGGGCAAGCCCAGGCGCGGAGTACCGAGGCATCAGGCAAAGGCTTCCATATTGATGCAACGAGACCAAGACCAGCAGAGCGGCAGGACGGAGATCACCGTGGAGCCCAAGACGGCGTCATCACCAGTGCCTTTGACAGACGAAGACCAATTTTAGTCAGGATAGCTTGTACTAGCTGCCCCCCTTCAAAATGGCCGTTGTTGGCTCCCTTCCCGCTTAATATTTGGGAAGAGGATCAGGGCCTCTATAAATAGAGATAACCACCACAGTAGAAGGGGATCCTATCGAATCCTTCCTTAGTAGAACGCCGCACCAGCTCAAGAACACCCCTCGCGAGGCTGTTCTTCCTCTGTATTGTTCATCATCAGCCCTAGAGGCAATCCACCACACCACACACTGGATTAGGGTATTACACCACAACGGTGGCCCGAACCATTATAAACCTCGTGTCCCTTGTGTTGTTCATCGTGCTAGCTTAGAATCGCGGCGAGGTTTTGGGGCGTGAATCGGTAGGGAGAAGATCTTCGTGCGCACCCCAGAGTTCGAACCTTAAGGGTTTTGCCAGAACCCGATATTCGACAGCCTCCGTCCGGGCTCGGCCCTGGCCCAGCGGCTAGTCGATTCACCGTTGCTGCTCATAAAGTGCGACGGCTGCCCGCGACAGGTCGTGCATCGTGTTTTGACCACCCCAGAACATCCTGGATGGGTGTTCATCAAGTGCAAAAAGATAAGGTGCATGCTTCTTTTTATTCGGTTCTGCTCCCAGATTCGGCCCATGTTTGGCAGCTTATTCTCGAACTTGTGTGTAGGATGGATGCAACTCTTGGTATTGGGAAGAAGAATACATCGATCTATTGGTAGCAGGAAATTTGGTAGATGCTCGTGCACTCCTAGCTAGAATAGAGGTCAGAGATGAGACTAGAGATGATATTATATGCGAAGCAACGTCTACTTCTTTAGAATCACAGAAGAAAGAAGTGCGCAAGCTTGAGAAGTCACAGATCAACAATGGAGACATATATAAGATATTAATTCAATTAGTGGGAGTAGTTATGGAAATTGGATATCTTTTAAAATGTTTAATTGTGATTTTTTTTCTTTGGTCTTGCTCTTCTAGCAAAAAATTGGTGATTCTTGTTTTCTTTGATGAAATAAAGAAATGTAATGGCAAAAGACATTACACATACGAGCACCGGCCAGCCGTGGTGGACCATATGCGTTTGCGCATTGAGAGGGTGTTTGGTTGCCATCCTGAGACAAAGATGCGTGGCCTGTAGTGTGCCTGAAATCTGCCTGGACCCCGTTTGGTTGGTGGCCTGATGAATCTGCTGGTAACCTGGCCTGGAACACATACGAGGATGATTAGCCTGGCCAGCTGTCCAGGCACATGGTTAGGCTGAACCAGGCCATCCAGATTGGACGCCTGGAGACGCAAATGCACTTACCTGGCATCGAAAGTTGAACAAACAGTGCTAATTGAAGAGATCAGAAGCTGGCCCACTTGTCTACTAGTAGTCCAGGCTCGGGCAACAAACCAAACAGCACCTATAGCAGGCAGCCTGATCAGGCAAAATTTCTTCAATCTTCATGCACACAGCAGACATCAAATTTTCTCAGGCACATCTCCGAGGGCAGCAACCAAAACCCCCCTAAGCGCACGACCAGTGCACCACGGAAAATTGGACGGATGCCGTTTCATTGCCATTTTCATATGGACGAAATTCAGATAAAACAGACATGGTTTGGGTCGCGCTTTAGAGAACATGTCATGTCTCCCTGGTAACACTGGCAATTAACTGGTCCAGTGTAAATTGCAGAGACGAAGCGAAATCGGAGACGAAGATTCTATTCGCCTCTCTCGCTCTCTCTCTCTCTTCCCTTCTTCTCTCGTTACTTCCGCCTCCCCACCGTCTCCCCTCCCCTCCGATACACCCCCCTTTTCCGCGCTCCCGGTTCATCGGCGTGCCGCACCACCCCAAGACGGCGGCGAGGAACCTAGGTGAAGAACACAGAAGAATTCGCGTGTCCTTTGATCGATTGATGAGCGGAAGGCCGCGGCGGCGGGGACGACGATGAGGGCGGATCTCAGCACCATCCAGCAGACGCTCACGCCAGAGGCGGCGGCGGCGCTGGCGCGAGCCATGGACGAAGCGGCTCGACGGAGGCACGTCTCCACCACGCCGCTCCACGTCGCCGCCGCGCTGCTCGCCGCGCCGGCTGGCCTGCTGCGCCAGGCCTGCGCGCGGGCCGTGGCCGCGGGAGGCGCTGCTGCCGCCTCTGGTGGCGCCGGCGCGCACCCGCTCCACTGCCGCGCTCTTGAGCTCTGTTTCTCCGTCGCGCTAGACAGGTTGCCTGCCTTTGCGGGGGGCGCGATTGGAGGCGGGGCCGCTGCTCCTCCCGTTTCCAACGCGCTCGTTGCGGCTCTCAAGCGCGCGCAGGCCCAGCAGCGGCGGGGCTGCCCTGAGGCGGCACAGCAGCCGCTCCTCGCCGTTAAGGTGGAGCTCGAGCAGCTCGTGCTCTCCATCCTCGACGACCCTTCGGTCAGCCGCGTCATGCGCGAGGCGTCCTTCTCATCTTCTGCCGTGAAGAACACCATCGAACAGTCTCTCACCTCACCCTCCCCGTCGTCTTCCACCGCAGCGTCTAGTCCTGTACCGACGCCAACCCCCTTCTCCCCATCCCTTTCCTCTCTTCTGCGCGCCGGCACCGCTAACGCATACATCAACCCTCGGCTGGCGGCTGCGGCGGCTGGAGCCAGCTGCGGGGATGATGCGCGCAAGGTGCTTGATGTCATGCTCAAGCCAGCGCGCCGCAACCCGGTGATCGTCGGAGACTCCGGACCGGACGTGGTTCTGAAGGAGGCCATTCGAATAATCCCAGCGGCCAGCTCCGCTGCCCTCGCTGCAGCCAAGATCCTGCATCTGGAGGCGGAACTCACCAAGCTTGCTGGCGACAAGGTGGCGATGGCGGAGAGGATCGGGAAGCTGGGCGCCGTAGTCGAGAGGCTCGTCGGCGAGCACGGCGGGGTGGTTCTTGACCTCGGGGACCTGAAGTGGATGGTGGAAGGCCCTGCCGCGTCGTCGTCTGAGGGGGGCAAGGCGGCCATTGCTGAGATGGGGCGTCTGCTCAGGCGTTTCGGGCGCGGTGAAGTGTGGGCCGTCGCCACTGCAGCGTGCGCCACGTACCTCAGGTGTAAGATTTATCACCCAGGAATGGAGGATGAATGGGATCTCCAAGCCATGCCGATCGCCCGCAGCACACCGCTTGCTGGAGCTGCTCTGAGGTGCGTCTGCGTTCGTTTTCTGATTCTTTGTTAGATCTAACATGTCTGGTCTTGTTGATTACTGCTTAGTCATGCTGAACCAAATTATTACTTACTCTGCAATTGGTTCATAGGATAGGAAAGTCATAGGAATAAGAATCCTCTAACATGCTCAAGGGATGTCACAGAGCTACAATGTTCTTCTTGTGTAAAAAAGACAAGGAAAGTCGGGGAGCTTATGAAATTGAAATAGTTCTTTTGAAAAGAGTGAAATGAGTATTTCAAAAATTGAAATGAGTCTTCTAAAATTGAACTTGGTATGTCACGAATTGAAATTGATCTATTAGGAATGGAAGCCTGTCTTTTGAAAATTGAAATGAGCACTGTTCATGGGCTAGCCTGAAGGGAAGTCAGGTTACTGTAGCTTACCTGACTTCCCTTCGAATGTTAGAGGATCCAGCTCCGTACCGGAAGTCCTATGAATAGGAATAGTAAAGAAGATGCCCTTTGGTTCACATCATAGGATTTTTTCCATTGAGTCTAGGCTAATGTTTATTTTCCTACGAAATGTGGAGGATAGGAAGAATTCCTCCATAGGAATAGGATTCTATTCCTACAAACCAAAGGGCTCTAAAGGAATTTTTCCTATACAAATCCTATCCTATGGGATTCCTACAAAATTCCTACATACCAAAGGAGGCCTGATTTTTTTTTTTGGATGATTGAAAACTTTGATATGACAAACAAACAGGTTTTTAGTTTAGGGCAGTTGACGCTACTCTATAAACGTTGTTGCTTTTTTGTGTAGCAGTGGTAGCCTTGTAGTCTCACCCATTATAGTTCAGTTCCACAGATTAACGAGTTACTAAATTTTGTTAGGCCTGGAAGCAGTGGAACTCTCAGCAACTCGGTGGGGATGTTATCACCAATGCTCCGGCCTTTGCCGGTGACACCAACACCTCTCAGATGGCCGCCAGGGGGTGGCCATACTCAGATGGTGAAGCCGGCCATGTGCATGCTCTGCAAGGGTGGTTATGAGAGTGAGCTCGCCAAACTTGCAGCGGAGCGGACGGCAGTATCCGTCCCTGAGGCTGCTAACCCTAGTTTGCCGCACTGGCTGCAGCGGACCAATGATCAAAATCAGGTTTGTGTTATTTCCATGTTTAATCTCGACAAAACCAACTCTTATTCTATCGAAAACCTGATTGGTATAATCCTTCTCTTTTTATACAGTCTAAGGCACAAGAGTTGAAATGGAAAAGGAGCACAGATGAGCTTGAGAAGAAATGGCGTGAGACCTGTGCCCATATCCACTTGACCCATGCTGGAGCGCCAGCACTCTCCGTGCCATTGGCCTCGTCCGGAACATGTCCACGTGTTGAGGTCAACTTGCCTATTGCAAGGGGTGCTGCTATTCAGACTCTTAAGATGAACACTAACCGGGATAAGCCAGCATCCAGCCCGATAGTTGACCTCCACAAGAGCCCACCAGGAAGCCCAGTGAAAACTGATCTTATGCTGGGTCGCTTGGACCCTGCCATCAATCCTACTATGGATAAAGAGCGGAAGGAAAATTATGAGGGGCTAACTGCCCTGCAGAAGGCTAAGATAGCTGGAATTTCAGATATTGATTCCTTCAAAAGGCTCATCAAGGGGCTGACAGAGAAGGTTAGCTGGCAGTCTGATGCCGCTTCAGCCATTGCTGCTGTTGTTGTACAATGCCGATCTGGAAGTGAGAAGCGTCGGACCCTTCGAACAAGAGGTGACATGTGGCTCATGTTTGTTGGCTCTGATAAGGCAGGTAAGCGGAAAATGGTGAACGCGTTGTCTGAGCTGATGGCAAACACGAGACCAGTAATTGTGAACTTTGGTGGTGACTCCGAATTGGGAAGGGCTAAGAATGATGGACTGAACATGGGTCTCTGGGGGAAAACTGCACTTGATCGGGTCACTGAGGCAGTTCGGCAGAACCCATTCTCAGTAATTGTTCTGGAATGCATTGATCGATTGGACATAGTTGTTCGTGGAAAGATCAAGCGGGCAATGGAGACTGGTCGTCTGCCGGACTCTCATGGCCGTGAGGTCAGCCTTGGCAATGTCATCTTTGTTCTTACAACCAATTGGGTACCTGATGAACTTAAAGGGCCGGACGTCGAGTCTTTACTACAAGGTGAACTAAGAATGTTGGAGATGGCAGGCTCTAGTTGGCAGCTAGAGCTCTCGATTGGGGACAAGAAGGCCAAGCACCGAGCAGATTGGCTATGTGATGATGTTCGCCCTGCAAAGGTAGCAAAAGATTTGTCCAGTAGCCATGGTTTGTCGCTTGACCTCAATTTGGCAGTTGGTGCCTTGGATGACACCGAGAGTTCACATAATTCTAGTGATGTCTCAGTGGAGCAAGAGCAAGAGAAAGGGCAGCTTGCAGTACTGTGTTCGACGCCTGCCCCTGACTGCGATCTATTGGGACTCGTTGACGATGCCATTGTGTTTCGACCAGTTGACTTCAATCCATTTCGGAAGACTATTAGAGATTGCATATCAGCAAAATTTGAATTGGTCATTGGGAGCATCAATTCATTCAGAATCGATGAAGATGCCATTGACCATATGGTTAGCAGTGTCTGGCTCACTGATGAGAGGTTCGAGGACTGGGCCGGAGAAGTAATTATGCCAAGCATTGAACGATTGTGGCGCAACGTAAAGCATGATAGCGCTCGTGCTGTCGTCCGTCTCGCATTAGTTGCGGACGAGGCGTTGCCAAGGTGGGGTGAGGGAAGGGAAGGGCTACCAGCGACTGTAACGATTGCCATCGATGGAATGTAGAGGGCATTTGAGAAAGTAAATTCTTTGTACGGTAGATATGTAAATACTTTGGAGATCTTCTCTGCTATAAGCTTTGTTTTTGGGGGTGGGGGGTGGTGGTGG